>NW_005842841.1:524554-566288 GCF_000455745.1 Alligator sinensis
AAAGCAAGCCCCAGCTTCATGGTCGAAACTCAAAATGTTTCGAATTTTTTGAAATGTTTCGACCTGCCCTGTTTTGTTTCTACGATGTTTAAATGGTGCCTGTTTTGTTCTGACTTCGCTGTTTCAAGGTCAAAATGGGTCAAAACAGCGTCAAAACAAAATGGGAAGCAAAATTTTGCACAACCCTAGTGTCCATTCTTCTGCAGCCTGTAAGACTGCAGCAGTGTGTGGAGGACCTGAAAAGTGATACAGAGAAACAGGTGAAGCAGCTGAAAGATCCTCAGCGTCAGATGTGTGTTGAAGCTTTGCAGATGGGCGTTATACAAAACACAACAGCAGAGGAGAGGAATGAGTCAACAAATGAATGTGGGAAGTCAGAGAGCAAAGCAGAGCAGAGGTTGATGGAGCTCATCTGGGTGCAAGAGCAGGCAGGAGGGGCAGAGCCAGACCCATGTCAATCAGCTGGTTCAGCCTTCAGGACCTCCCAATCCCCTCAATTGTCCCAGCAATATGAATGTGGAAAAAGCTTTTTAAGTGAAAATTCTGAGACAGAAATTGTCCCTCTGAAGGAAAAAACAAAACAAAACTCCTTTTTAAAATGGCAATGTGGTTAAAATTGTAACAAAGGTATTGGCATCTCATGAGCTCACATTTTTTAAAAATTTGTAAAGGTTCCCATTTGAATTGCCAAAATGGGCCTTTGAAAGAATAAAATAAATATAGATAATTCTTGTTATTTAATATATATATATAGAAATAATATCCCCAAAATGTGTACATTGCCACTGTACGTGTTAGTATTTGTGTGTGCGCTTTTTTTTTATAGAAGTTATAGGGTAAAATTCAATCCAGTAGCAAAGGTGACTGATAAAGCACAAGGCCTTGTTACCATCAACAGCTCTTCCTCACCTAAGTGATGGCTTTATTATTATAACAAAAATGTGTTTGTTTGTTTTGTGTTGTTTGGTTAAGTTGTCAAAAGTTTAAACATATATGGATATCACCAGGATGTGACACAAATGGTTGATTTTTATCTAAAAAAATTGAATTTGTCTGTGGATCCCAGACCAGAACACTTTTGTACAGCTTGGACTGGAAGATTGTCCTAATTTTTTAAACAAGGGACAGCAATTCATATAAAAGTTTTGAGTTATAAATTCCATTTGTGTAGCAAAATGGCATTTATTAAATGGTAATGTGTATGTTTTTTAGCAAGCCAACTGACAAGGGGTTTTTAAGGCTATACAGAAAATCTTGTTTGGATTGAGATGCTATTTCCAGCACCAATATAGCAGGATGTGTGAGAAGCTGCATTGATTAACTTGCAGGTTTTTGTTTCCCCTAAAACAATGGGTCGAGGCTTCCCTGAACTTAGAACCTCTGTGGTTAAAATATGGTTAAAATCAAAACTAAATTTGGTTCAGCAATTGTGCAGTGTTGTTTGGGTAGCTTTGGTAAACTCAAAAGGTAAGTTTGCCTGTTGTAATTCAAATTATTAAAGGATGTCTTATAAATTGGCCAGTATATAAATAATACCAAACACTTTTGAGGGGTATATATTCCGTCTGAAGAGATGCACAAGCTTTATGGTAAATGTCAAATACGATCTTGGAGGTGACAAGAAGCTTCAAAGGCATATGAACCCGTACTACATTGTATTCAAGAAGTGTGGGAACTTCACAGAAGAGCTGGTCGGCAAGAAGCACTGCCCCACATGGCTCTGGCCCTGCTCGGCTCCCAAGCACAGAACAGTGGGATGAGCACTGCTTCTCCTGTGGAAGGACCCGCTTTTACCCGCCGTCTCTCGGCCTCGCCCTGCTGAGCCCTGCAGGCAGTGCCAGTTCCGGTCCCAGCTCCCACAGTCGCGGAGCTCCATGTTGGTACCCGGTACCGGCCAGACTGGTCCTCATGGGCATGGCCGGGTGTCAGCGGGGGGAGGCTCCGGCCCAGCACTTTTCTGCGGACAAGCCATGCACGGTGCCGGATGCGGAGCTTCTCTGAGGTGAGCGCCTGCAGGTTGCGCCCAGGCTCTCCCGTCCCCTCCCTCCTGCGGGACCCCCGGCCCGGCCACACTGTCCCACGAGGCTCCGGGCCATACTCAGCTCCCATGCACAGAAAAGCGGGCTAAGCACCACTTCTCCTGGGGAAGGACCTGTCTGTACTTGTCCCCACTTCCACCCACCGGCAATCTGCCTCTCTCTGCCGGGCCCCATTGCCAGTGCCAGTCATGGAGCTCCATGTCAATGCCCGGTGCAGGCCAGGCTGGGCCTGGTGGGATGGAAGGAGCCCAGCCGGGTCTTCACCAGCCAGCAGAAGTGGCGGTGGAGCCGTGTGCTGCTTGGGATGGGACAAGCCCGGCTGGAGTGGCAGGGGCTGAGCTGCATTTTCCCCCTACCTGTGCCGGTCAGTCCTCACATGGCTCCAATGCCACTTTTGCTGGCTGGTGCTGGCCCAGCCGGGATCCTCCTGTCCCCAGCAGCACATGGGAATCCGGCTTCAGCTGCGTGCTGCTCCGGATGGGACAGATCCACCTGGGTCGGCACCAGCCAGCAGAAGCAGTGGCGGGGGCAAGTGGCCCCCCAAGAGAAGTGGTGGCAGAGCCATGTGCCGCTCAGGACTGACTAGCGCAGGTAGGGGGAAAGTGCAGCTGAGCCCCTGCCGCTCTGGCTGGGCTCATCCTGTCCCAAGCGGCACATGGCTACTCCTCTTCCCACACGCACCACGTCAGCAACATGAAGCTGACATGGTGCATGTGGGAACCTTCTCCCTTTCCCAGCCCTTCAGCAGCCATTAGGAAGCTGCTAAGGGGCTGGGGGAGGGACAAGGGGTGGGAACGAAAGTAAACCGTGTTTACTTTCGTTTCCTGTCGCAGCACCGCGGGCCACAGAAAATGCCTTGGCAGGCCGCATGGTGGCCTGCGGGCTGTATGTTGGACAAGCCTGGATTAGTTCAAAGGGTATTTGCAACATTTGGACTGGGCATTGGCAATTGTGCTGCAAGACCAAGGAAGATTTGGACCCATATGAATTCTCTTTTAGAACACATGAAGTTTCCCATATAGGGACAGTTTTATTGACTTAAAAAAATCCAGTTTGGTGTTGATTATTATAGTTGGATTGCATTAATAGACGAAAAGGCTATTATTGATTATCACAACTCTTTCACAGTCACTATCACACAAACACTTCTGTCTCTACTGCTGAAATAGTATTTTGCTGACTCCAAAGAAAGTAGTGGAGTACTTAGATACATATAGGGTGTGTCTACACATGCAAATAAGCACAACTAAATTTAATGTGCATTAAGCAATTTTTTAGCAGGTATCTACACATGCAGAGACTTGGCACTAAAGTTAGTCCCGAGACCCTCCAGTCCTGCCATGTGCCCCTGTGGCCACTGGGGGGAGCTCCAGTCTCTAGCCACGTGGCTGCCTGCACCTAGCAGCCATCTTGGAAGCTCTGCTCCCCAGCTAGCCCCTTCCCTGCCCAAGAGCCACGTGTCCAGTGCAGAGGCAGCACACAGCAGCTCCCTGTGCCAGGGCTGTCCTTGCCCCTGCCTTCACCAATGGTGCCCAACACCCCACTGCTCGAGCCCAATCCCTGCCAGCAAAGACCAGCACCCTGAACTGCTGCTGGCTATGGTGCCGGCCCTGCTGGCCACAGCATGCTTCCCCTGCCCAGGCCACAGGAAAGCCATGCACTCACTAGCAGGGGCCAGGGCACTGGCTGTAGGATGCTCTACCCAATGCTCCTCCTGTACCTTCTGTACTTCCCACTCCAAACCATCTGCCACGCACCCACAAACCTGACCCCCTGCCCACCCCCAGCACCACTCTCAGGACACTCACATGAGTGAAACAAAAAAAAAGTTAGCCCTCATAGCCTCCCACCCTCTCCCCTCCCCTCACAACAAACAGTGCCCCTCCACCACCCTCCCCACCCACCAACAATAAAAAACCCATGTACAAGAGGCAAACTATATACATATTGAAAATTATTTACAATATTTTATCTGTTCAAGCCCAGAGTGGGGGGCCTAGGGGGCAGAGCCCTGGGGCAGATGCCCAGCACCCCAGCCCCTGGATGTTTCCCCATGGGTCCAGGGGCCATGGTGACCCCATCAGGTGGCAGTGTAACACAGGGCTGGGTCTTCAGCTACATGGTTCCAGAGACAGTGGTAGGGCTGGGCCCAGGTGGGTAGTAGTCAGTCCGGGTGGATCGTGGGTCGGGGAGCCTGGTGGGCAGGAGGTGCCCTAGAGGACCTGCAGGGCCATGGGCAGCATCCAAGCAGTGGGGACCATGTACACAGCTGCCAGAGCCAAAAGGATCTCCATGGCCTGGCAGTCAGCATCCCCCTGCTGGAGCTGCTGTAGGTGCTCCCGCTCCAGGGCCTCCATGTGGACCCAGTGGTCCCACTGTGCCCAATCCCATGCCTCCACTTGGGTGACATACTCCACTCACCAGGTCTGCTCCCACACCTATGAAATCTATGAACCTTCTGCACCTGCTCCTGTAACTCCTGCATCTGCTCCCATGCCTCCTACTCCTCTGCCACCACCACCAGCTGCTGGAGCAGCAGGGTCTGGTTTCTGGTGCACTGCTGGTGCAGCCAGCACATCCGGATCACTCCAGCATTGGGTGGCAGCAGTCCTGAGGCAGCATCCCCACTGGAGCTGGCGGGCTCTTCCCCGTATCTAGATGTTGGCCCTACAGAGGCAAGATAAAGAAGCCTTTTGTGAGAGTTTTCAACAATTCAGAGATAAGATGCTCTGAACCAGGGTCCCTGCGCTGCCCAGCCTCAGATCGGGGGTTGGCCATGCATGGATGCCCAGAGACCATGATAAGTTGGCCAGGCAGGCCCAGGCCCTGGCAGCTGCTAGCTGAGCCGCCCCATTCCCTCTTGCTCCCCTGTAGCTGGCAGACAACTTGCTGGGTGCTGGCAACAAGCAGCCTGACTCCCCTGCTCCCTTCCCAGGGTAGGTCAGACCAGGATTCTGGCAACACCTGCTGGCATGACTCTAGATCCCACTCCCCACCCCTTACAGGCCAACCACTCTACTGTGCTGCTCCCCAGCTCACCGTTCCTGGGCTTGGGGCACACAGGGCTCCCAGACAACTGGGTCAAGGAGTTGGCTGCACCTCTCGCCTCCCCACAGGTGGCCTTTCTGGAGAGGCACCCCAAAGCTGCCCCTCCCACACTGCCATTGTGCCCCAAGTGTGCCCCTGCTGCATGTGCCCTAGGCAGTTCATGATAAGCTGTTTGTGCAGGATGAGGGGTGCCCAAGCCACTACATCATGCTGCTGATCCTCCTGGTGCCCCAGGCACACCTGTGCTCCTGGTTCAGGGCCCTGAGCTATGACAGAGCAGGGGGCAAGACTATGCTCAAAGCTTCCACCACCACCTGGGGGGCTACCTGTCACAGCACTACATGTCCCTGCCCCCTGCTACCAAGGAGGACATCACTGTTGGCATTTACACCTTCCTCAGCATGTGAGAGGCCCATGCCCACCCAGCTGAGGGGACGTGAGTTTCTCAATAAAGTTCTGAACTATGTCCTGCCCATCTGCATCCCAGGGGGGGGGGGGCCCAGGGCAAGGGGACTGCAGGTGGGCCAAGCAGGGAGTGGGGGTAGGGGCTGCGGCCAGGGACAGAAGTAAGGGTGGGGACTGGGAGGGCCCTTCCCCAATGAGAGACTTACCATGTGTCTGGAATGGTGAGGCTGGTGGCTCAGCACAGACCTCCCCATCTATAATGGTGTCCAGCTGCACCCAGTGTCCAAGGCCCATGGTGCATGGTGGGCCAAGGGTGAGGCAGCCATTGGGCAGGGCTCCCCAATCTGCCAGTGGATGCAGCAGGCACGGAGGAGGAAGCGGTGGGGCACTGAAGGCCTAAGGTCCCCTCCTCCAGTGATGTGTCATCAAAGGTATCAGGGAGGGGCGGGGACTCGGACAAGCTGCCCCTGATGGTGGCACTTACAGGGGTGTGGCCTGGTTCCTGGGATGCCAGAATTCAGGTCAACTGTCACATAAAGGGCATGGACTTTTGGGCATGATGTGACTGATGACTGAAGTCGGTCACAGCCATCCACTGTGCCCGCAAAAACTTGATCTTTACTAAGCACTGCCACAGCAACTGAGAGTGCTTTCACTCCCACATCCTGCCCAACAGGGCCTCATAAATGTGGGCATCTGAGCACCAGTTGGGGGCCCTGGTGGCTGAAACAGTAGTGCACATGCAGGAGGGACTGGGGCTCAATGGGGAGGAGGAGGACAACATGATCAACCCACACTCAGTCCCTGGGCCCCCGCGTGACTATCCTTGTGATGCGAGCCCTGGATGGTTGCCAGCTGCACCCAGTGCAGTGGCACAGCCAGGGACTGGGAGCCACACAGCAGAGGCACTTTGCCATAGGACCTATAAGCACAGGAGACAGCTGAGGGTGGGAAGCAGCAGGGAACAGCTACTGGCCCTGCTGGCAGAGGTAGCCAGGCAGCAGCCCTGGAGGGATCTCAGAGTTGGGTAAGGGGTGCAGCAAGCTGCAGCACTTTTCAACACTCATCTGTGGTAAAGCAGCAGGTCTGGAGAGGAGACAGGACAGGCAGAGGCAGCCTGTGTCCTGTCCAGGGGTCACATGAGATCTGCTGAGCTCCTGTACAGACCAACAGTTTTGTCCAGGCTCCTGGTGTGTGTGTGTCCCAGGGCATAAAATGGTTACTGGCTTTTATAGCCTGCAGCTAGGGGCTGCCAGAGAGCAACCAAACTCTGGGAGGAGATACAGCCAGCCAGGAGCCCTGGCGCTGGGCTCAGGCCAGCCCTCTAGTGGCTGGGCAGACCTAGCACTAAAGTTAGTGCCAGGTCACATTTACAGGTGTGTTAATGAGCTTTAACTAATCACACCTAAATTTAATACCTGCATTTTTAATGTGCATTAAGGGCACACACGTGTAGCAGTGCCCTTAATTGCTCATTTAATTAGGCTAATTAGCATTAATGCATCTCATGTAGATGCAGTCATAAAGATAGAAAATCAAGAAAGAGATGATTCTGTACAAGTGAAGTTTGTTGTATAAATCCCTAAGGTGTGCCACGTTGTTCCTTTGAATGCATTTGGTAAGAATGATACATTATCTTCTGCCAGGAAGTTGTGCGCTTTGGCTTTATCTGACGTATGTTTGATTTCTTATCAGTTCCGCCACATCCCAGTGGTTCTAGTATGTATTTCTATGTAAAATATCAACTGGTTTCAATGTTTTTAATAATAAAACAGCATCGGTTTTTATTCAAATCAGTTTAGCGGTCTAATTTCACAAGAGATATTTGAGCTATTCAGCAACAGTATTTCACACAATGTTAATGAGTGATTTGCAAAAATGTGAATGGAAACAAGCAGCTGGAGGCTAACTTCACTATACTACCAGAAATAGCCTACACTTGAGATAAATTTGTTATCATGCTGAGTCAAGGTGTTATGTTCAGATACCTCAATCAAGAGAACCAACCACTAGGAAGGTTATTAGAAACAAAGCAACTTTTGCTTGCCCCTCTGAAATTATATGGGGCTGAAGAGTGAAATAAAATGCAGTGATAAAACCTTGCTAAAGAGTGTTAAGCAGCTGGTGAAGGAACAAACTGACTTTATAAAATACCTCTGAGTACATAAGGAAGACTAAGAGGAAGTGAAGTGAAGACAATGAGGGAGAGAACAGAGTCTACAGGAAAGAAGATCTGGACTTAGGTGGACTTTAGGTGCTTGAGTTCAAAAGAAGGGGGAAAAAAAACCCTTACTCATTAACCATGTAATCCTGGAGTTGCTGAACTGGCTAGTGAAACATTTCTGTTTTACCCTAAAGCTCTCTAGACATCTAACTTTCTGTTTCTTCGCATGCCCAGAAGTGCCCCAGTCTGAGCAGCTGAGCATCTAGCTCCCGCCAGACTGAGGCCCAGAAAAAAGGTATAGCTGCATCTAAGTCCCCCTGAAAGGTCTAATCCAACAGCCATGCTCAGAGTGCAGTGAACACACAGGATTAAGCCCTTCACAGAATGCAGTTGTAGACCATCTCTTTTTAAAGCATGGCTTCCCCAGGTGATGCCTACCTTTTATTCAATAGCTTACTGGTTTGGGGACTCACCCAGGAAGTGGGAGACCTGATTTTTGTGCTCTCCTCAGCCTAAGGGGTTAAAACCCACATTACCCATGATCTAGAAGAGTGCCAGAATCACAAGGCTGTAGGCAAGAGTGAGTGGCTACACTCAACATCCCTTGTGTTGAAGTTGTGATGAGTTACTACAAATACAGAAGTCAAGGATCTACACATAGAGTAAGCAGGAGGTAGCCTGACTCAGAAGCCTAGTAATTAGATTACTTGGCTAGCAGATGAGAATCTTGGGTTCTATTTAATTCTGCTCCCAGAAGTTGCTTCCATTTTTATCCAATCTCATTTCCTTGGTGAGTGTTTCAAGATAAGGCTGCTATGAAAAAAATAAACAGCACTGCCACCATCACCAGCCTTTCCTGCAGCCATAGTTTAAAAGAAAACTCTAAACCCCAATTAACTAATCTAAAAAATTCAAGTAGACACCTACCCACAGAGAAGACGATGGGTGTTGGGTCTAGAGTAGATGGAACATGTAAGCTCTGTAGAGGGGCGGGACTTTAAGAGGTGAGTGTCTGCTATAGACCACCAGACCAGGAGGATGAGGTAGATGAGGCTTTCTTCAGACAACTAGTGGAAATTCCAGATCCCTAGTTCTCATGTGGGACTTCAATCTCCCTGACATCTGCTGGGATGGGAATACAGCAGTGCACAGGCAATTCAGGATGTTTTTGGAGAGAATTGGAGAGACCAACTAGGAGACATGCTCTTCTTGGCCTACTGCTCAAAACAGGGAAGAATTGGTGCGGGGGTGTAGATGTGGATAACAAGTTGGGCAGCAGTGACCACAAGATGATCAAGTTCAGGATCCTGACAAAAGGAAGAAAAGAGAGCAGCAGAGTATGGACCCTGGACTTCAGAAAATCAGATTTTAACTCCCTCAGGGAACTGATGGGCAGGATCCTCTCTGAGGCCTGTCTGAGGGGAAAGGAGTCCAGGAAATCTGATTGTATTTTAAAGAAACCTTACTAAGGACACAGGAACAAACCATCCTTATGTGCAGGAAGAATAGCAAATGTGGCAAGTGGCCAGCTTGGCTTAGCAGAAGACTCTTTGGTAAGCTTAAACACAAAAAGGAAGCTCACAAGAAGTGGAATCTTGGACAAACAACTTGAAAGGAGTATGAGAATATTACTCAGGTGGGCATTGAGGGATGAAGTCAGGAAGGCCAAAGAACAACTGGAGTTAGCAAGGGACATGAATGGTAACCAGAAGGATTTCTACAACTATGCTAGCAACAAGAGGAAGGTCAGGGAAAGTGTGGGTCCCTTACTGAATGGGGGAGGCCTGTTTAAACCTGATTGGCTAAAACTTAATTGCCAGGCTAGGGAATGCTGAGGCAAAGACCAAGGCAGAGGGGATATGGGCAACATTTGAACAATGGTTAAGGGTTCATCACAGTGTCTGGCCTGTTGGCACCCCTGACCATGAGTGCCGTCATACTTTTCCCCGGATGACTACTGGGGGTCCTCCCCACAACCTCATTAAATATTGCCAGTAATTCCCTTTATTATGCCCCACTTATGATGAGAAGGTGTTAGACCTTCAAGGAGAGGACTGATGGCTAGAAAATGGTATTTACAGGTTTGCTTTTGGGAATTGGCTTATAGGTAAAGTATATATGCATTAGAATAATGGTCCAGAGCAATAGCAAAGGATACATGATTTCTAAAAGCCTGTTTCTGAAAGTTTCCTCAAGACCCTGGGTCTGACAGACAAGCAGTGAGCAGACACACAGGCTGGGAAACTAAAGACATGTACCACACTGTTCCATAACATTAGATAAGGTGGCAGTAACTCACAGTGTCCCATTCCAGAGTCCTTGGGCTTTCCAGTTTTGAGGGAACAGATCAAATTAGGAGAAAACCAGTGAAGCCCAAATTAGAATGTGTGCATGTGATGGGCTTGTGAAACAGAGGAATATGCTGACAGGACAAAGTGAGGACAGTATGATGACCACAGAAAGACCAATCAGCAGTGGCTGATCAGACCCGAAAGGACCATGGGGCGCTGGAAGCAGAACACTCCAGACGACACTGGGGGAAAACGATTTCATAAGTTGCATTCAATGGCTTGAGAGGAGTGATGGCCCAAGAAGAGAAGCCGCAGCCATCCCTGGCCAGATGATGGGTCAGCTCCCATAGAGGTCCCAGGTACTGGGAGTGGGGTACTGACTAGCAGGGATGAGGACAAAGAGATTCATAGTGAGAGTGATGAGGCAGTATCCCTGTATCCTAGCAGTAGGGCTAGGGTAGGAAACTGGACAGACCCTCCCCAACTCATAATTTTGTTTTTGTTTGGGTGTTTTTTCCCCATTTTGGAGAGGTTGTGCAGTGGGATAAATGATGCCAAGGGACTAAGTCTCCTAGCCAGGAAGGAAGTCCCTATTAAAGGAATAGAACACAGAGTAGAGGCACTGGTAGGGTGGCTTCTTTCCATCCTTCCTTTTTCCTTTTGGTTGTTGGTTGATTTTTCAGGTCCCAGGCCTGAGGCAGCTTAGGGCAGGAGGAGGCCCAGCTTAGGCCAGATAGCGGATCAGTTGAGCCACCCCAGGAGCCAGTGCTTGGGACACAAAAGGCTCAAGAGGACGTCAGGGTCAAGAACACAACAGCATCGGAGGAGCAGCTGATAAGATCCAGTAACCTGCTGAAGGTTGGCATGAGGCTGGGTGTAGGGGAGGTGGAGCCTCACGGGTGGACACCTAGAGGACTACCCACTGCAGAGGAGACCTTGGTGGTTTGCCCTTACCACTGAAATTACATTCAAAGTCATGGCAGGACAGTCTGGGGGGGGCCACCTAGGGGATAAGCATCTACCTCTCCGTTTACAAGAAACCTCGGGATGTCCGGTGCTGACTGTCTGGGCCAAGGCCACATGTGATCAGCTGCTCGAGGCCAGGCAGTTACAAGAGGATCTAATCCTTGCTGCCTGGAGAGTCATGGGTTAAGAATAACAAACTAACTTATCTTCAACACGACAAGTACCTCCAGCTAGTGTATTCTATTGCCTAGTGGTTGGAGCACTTTCCTGGAAGTAGGAGGTAAGAATGTGAATACCCTAAGGATGAAGAGGCCTAGAAGCCAGATCTTACCCTTCCTGGGCTGCTGGTGTAACCACTAGTGGTTATTTCCCATCTTCCCTGCCTCACCGTTCCAGTCTGCATCAGAGTTATTTAGGGATTTGGGTGCTTAATCTGGTTTGCTTTTGTATGTGTACCAAAACCTTAATCTAGGCATCTAGGGATCTTTTCAGGCCAGAGTGCAGTTCTTGAATTTGTTTATGGTTTGGCAGCTGCTGGAGAAGGTTTGGTTTGCATTGCTTTTTGTGACTTCAGGAAGTGATTCTTCTACTCTACTCAGCATTGGTGAGACTGCAGCTGGAGTACTGCCTCCAGTTCTGGGCACTGTACTTCAACAAGGACATGGAAAAGCATTTAGAGAGTCCAGAGAAGAGTCACCCATATGATCAGAGACTTGCAAGGCAAGCCATATGAGGAAAGGCTGAGGGACCTGGGCCTCTTAAGCCTAAAAAAGAGAAGGCTGAGAGGGGACTTGGTATGCTACATCAGGGGAGTACATCAAGGGCTCGGCAAACAAATGTTCTCCAGGGCACCCTTGGGGAAAACCAGGAGTAATGGCCACAAACTCCTGGAAAACCATTTCAGGCCTAATTCTAGGAAAAACTTACTTGCTGTCAGGGTGTCCAAACTGTGGAATAAGCTCCCTCCAGAGGTGATGCAATCACCTACCCTGGAAGTCTTCAAGAGGAGACTGGATGGTCACCTCATTGTGGTCACCTAACCCCAGTTGTCTTTCCTGTCTAGTGCAGGGGAGCTGGATCCAATGATCTTGTGAGGTACCTTCCAGCCCCTAGCAATTTATGAATCTATGAACTAAATTAAATCTAACTCCAAAAAACTTTGAAGAAGCTTTAAGTGAAAGGGAGAAGGAGTATTCAAGACTTCATTTTTGGCAGAAAGTTACTGTGGTTCCCCAGCTACTAAGAGGAGCAACCATAACTTTCAGCTAACAGAACAGAAATGCTCCATGTACTATCTGCATGGGCAGATATCAAGACATCAGAAAGGGTAAAACAGGGGAGAGGGCTCAGGGATCTAGAGAGAAAGTCTGATGCAACTTTGTTACAAACTTGGAGAAGCAGCTGCGTGAATAGATAGTGGAAATGTAATCATAGGAGGTCGGACATAGAAACAGTGAAAAAACTGTCAACTGCCAAAACTATGGGATAAAGTGGACAGTGATTAAGACCCTGCCAGAGATACTGTACTTCAAGGGACTGAGATTATATCTGCCTCTTGGATGGATGAGGTTCAAGTTGAAAGGCCAGGAGGGACGGTGAAGATCGTTTAGCTTGCTTCTAATCCTCCAGCTTTGTTCACTAACATCCACAACTCAGATTTGTTTTCCAGTTGATCTTTAACTGCCACAAAACATGTCCCTCAGGGAACTTGCAATGCAGAACTGTAATTTACAGTTGCTTTTTTAAAAATGTTCTACTCATAAATCAATATGTTTATGAACTCTTGAGATTGTTTAAATCTCCAACATTTACCATAGATTGCAGCATAAAGGGAGTGGAAAAAAGCTTGTTCAAATTAGTGACCAAAAAAAGGAAATAAATACACATCACATGAATAAATAAAAGCAGTTGCTAATTGCTGCTGCTTTGCAGAATCTTTTTATGGAATATATTGGGAGTGCTGATGAACCATTATATGAATAAAGTAGTTTTCTGTGGCAGTAGAGCTGTGGTAACAAAGTTGAGTGCTAGGCTGCATCTTCAGGTGAAGGAAAATGCTGGATAACCTTGTTGTTTCCAAGAGTAAATAGCCACTTAAAATTTAATCCTTTATGAAAAGTTGTTTTTTTTTAAACTTAGTAAGGATGGAAAGTCTTATACCCTCTCAGGAGGTTAGTAATAAACAACATTTCACAAATCTTCCTATAGTTTAGCCTCTTGTTCACTAATATTCTATAAGAATATCTAAAATGCTTGAACCAAGAGGCATTTTACCCCCTGATGTATGAAATTCAAGCACAATTCCCACGGAAATGGGATTTGTTGCTCTGATTTTATTTTTTCTTTGCATGATTATCCCCCAATTTTTATTTATCCAAATCATTGTAGTGAATCACTACAGTTTATGGTGAAGATGTGCAACAAACCAAATTTTTGTTGCTTTAATCAGGAATCTTACTGAATTTATATGACTACTTGCAAAAAAAAAAAAAGAATCAGATCACAACATGTGAAGGGAAGCCTGTGAAAAAAGGGAGAGGAAAGAATTGCATTAACTCTCTGAGTTCTTTACAAAAGGGTTTCTCCAATATGTAGCCCATTTAATTTGTATTGACTTATTAAACCATTCTTATCTCTTTCTGTGTACCTCAATAAAATGTCATCTTCTATTATTTTATCTCTTTATTTCCACCAGAAAAAAAGAACTAGCGTTTATGAAACCCAAAAAACTCCCAGTGTGACTTCCCACCTTTTTTTTTCTTTCTATCAATGACAACAGTGCCCCAGTATTCATATAATATACCATAAATTCATTTTAAAAATGAATTGTTCAGTGAGCCTTTAAGAAAGGTATAAATAAATCTGAAAGGGATGGCAGGCTATTAGCCTGACTCATGGAAGCACTCTTTTCTAAGTGTCACATAGCGGCCTTTGCACTTCACTTTTCTTTGTTCACAACAATAGTTCCATATTAACAAATACTTTTACTTTGAGTAAAATTTTTCAGGACTACATAGTATCTTAAATGGTGGAGGTGAGATATTTCAAAAGCACTCAGCATTGGGCTGGATATGCTCCCCTAGGAGTGTTTCTTTGACTCCAATGAAAGCAATACCAAGGACTCTTTGGAAATTCCATTTGGCATTTTATTAATGTTATACTCATTAGAAAGTTGTGGCATTGAACTGGTACTCAGGACAAAAAGCATGTTCTTGTTTAGAAAGGTGCATGGGTGGAGGTTATATTTTGCTGTCCCTATACTATTTGAAATTGTTTCAAACAATGTGAAGTTTGTGTACATGCTATATAATAAACACATAGACTGCATCCAGGTGAGCAAACACATGCCTGTTGCAGCATGTCAAAGTAGCTTGAGACACCGCAAGAGGTACACTGGGAATGAAAAAATGTTCCCTACATTGCATATTTGCAGTGCAGACTGTAAATATGATACTAGGAAATCCCAGTATAAAAAAATATATCCTGAATAAAAATAGTACAGGGTGCGCTCTTGGAGTATGCCCTGAGGCAACCAGAGGCTGGGTCCTTCAGAGAGATACCTTAGCACCTGGCCAGAATGTCTCTATGCTTGACACATGTCCTTGCTGCTCCAGGACACTGCTGCAGCATGCTGGGAAAAATAGGAATGGGGCTGGCAGCGGTGGATTGGACCCAGGCACTGTTCTCGGTAAGTAGGAACTAGGGATGGAGGAGTGTGGATGCGGGGGAACGGTGTGGGAGTGGATGGGACTATGTGAGAGGGATGAGTCCCCTGCCCAGCCCCCACACAGAGCAAAGCCCCTCCATGGCAGCAGCAGTGGGCTGTTGGGGCACTCATGGCCAACTCTGGGCAGACACCCTTGGTGACTGCACATGGTGCATGGTGCCAACCTGGCCCACTGGCATGCACCCTTGAATAATACCAAGCCAGCTCCTGCTGTCACCCAGGCTTCCTGGCACTGCACGCAAGCAGTGGCTCCCTCTGGCTGGGCCAGATTCTGCCTCCATGTGCCCCATGTGCCATCGGGCCAGGCTGGCTCCATGTACCTGCATGTGTGGTTGCACCCTATGGGTCCTGTCCCATCTGCCAGCTGGGCATGCAGGGTGTGAGATTTGTGAGGGCGATGTGGCATTTGGGGGGGGGGAACAGGCTGTGGGGATGGGGTTTGTGGGGAGGCTTTGGGGGGGTATGTGTGTGGGTATAGGAGTGGGTGTAGGGTTTGTGAGGGTGAGGTTTGTGGAGTGGGGTGGTGCTTGTATGGGAGTTTGGGGGTGTGGGGTTTCTGGGCTTGGGGTTTGTGGGTGGGTATGTGGGGGGGTTTGTGGGGCTGGGGTTTGTGGATGGGGGTGTGGGGTTTGTAGGTGGATTGTGGGGGGACTGTCAGTGTGGGAGGAGAGTGTGTGGGGGGCAGACTGTGGGAGAGGTGGGTCCCCTGGCCATCCCACTGCATGGCACACAGTCCCCCACCCCCTGGTAGTAGCAACAGCAGCAATAGCAGCAGCAGCGGGCCATTGGGGCACTCATGGCCAGCTCCTCGCAGAGACCCTTTTTGGCTGCACTTGGCAAATGGTGTTGGCCCAGCCTGCTGGTGCTCACCCTCAGACAGGTCCAGGCCAGCTGTTGCTAACACCCTGGCTCCCAGCACTGCACAAAAGAGCCAAGCACCCTCATGCCAAACTGGGTCCTGCCTCCATGGAGCCAGTCTGGCCCAATGTTGCATGGGGCATGTGGAGATAGGACCCGGCCTGGCCTGAGGGCATGCAGCTCTTGCGTGCAGTGCCAGAAGCCCAGGTGACAGCAAGAGCAGGCCTGGTCCTGCTCAAGGATGCGTGCCAGTGGACCAGACCAGCACCATGCACCATGTACATCTGCAGGGGGGACTCTGCCAAGAGCTGGCCATGAGCACCCCAACGGCCTGCTGCTGCTGCTGCTCCTGCTACTGCAGGGGGGCTGTGCACTGTGAGACGGGGTAGGCGGGCAACCCACCCCTCCCACATAGTGCCCCCCACCTCCACATAGTCCCCTCATGCCACATAGTCCCCCCCACCCTCACACAGTTCTCCCCACCCATAATCCTCCCACCCCTATGTCCCTACTTACTAATGACAGCCTGGATGTGATCCACCACTGCCAGACGTGCCCCACTCCTATTTGCTCCAGCATACTGAAGCTGTGTGCTGGAGCAGCAGGGACATGCAGCAGGCATAGAGACACTCTGGATAGGTACTAGAGTATCTCTCTGGAGGACCCAGTCTCTGGTTGCCTCAGGGCATGCTCCAGGAGTGCGCCCTATGCCCTTTTTTTCAGTGTGTATTTTTTTGATACCAGGATTTCCCAGTAGCAAATTTAGAGTCCATGCTGCAGTGCAGGGAACATTTTTTCATTCCCAGCATGCCTTTTGTAGCATCTCAAAATGCTTTGAGACACCGCAACAGGAATATGCTCCTCCATCTGGATGTAGCCATAAGGGTCAGTTGTTTCTTGAGGCTCTGTTCTTCCTAGCACTCCCAACATGAGGAACACAGCACTTGCTGCACTCCTTCAAAAGATTCCTCCTGCTTCCCTTACATGCCTGGCCAGCTCTGCTTGCTAACTCAGGTCTTTCATGGGTGGGAAATAGCCAGGGAGTCCAGAACGAAATGTAGGGTGCAAAGCTACACCTGGTGACTGGTCACTGTGTAAACAACAGTATGGAGAAGCACTTCTTGTATTTCTTCCTTCCTTGTACACCATATAGCATCAGAGCGTAATCTATAGCAAAATACATTTTAAGCATAGAATATATTTATTGAATATAAGCAGTTTTCTGGTTGAAGTCAAACTCTTAGCCAAGCAAGTTATGTCAAGTGCAGTGACCTATATGGAACAACTCATGATGGCAAGAACAGATTAAGCTTTCACTTAGTGATCAGTGTGCTAAACCCGGCTTGCTTTCCTTACATGAATAGCTGCCAGTCAGTATTCCTGTTGAGTACTCCACGTGTAGATTAGTGTGATTCATTTTCCATGCTGTCTTCTGTTTACCTAAGCACCTTCAAAAACACAAGGCTTTCACTTGGTACCCAAAACTTTCAAAACGTCAAACACCATCACTAGATATGCTTGACCTCATTAAGCTCATAGGTTAGGAAAAAAATGATGTAACATAAATGTTACATTGATACTGACATTTCTTTCCCAGTTTCAGTCATCAAGGTGCTTAAAACATGTGCCTAAGTGCAAGCATGAAAGCAGTCCCACTAGCATCAAGGAGACTAGTTATCTGCCAAAAGTTGGGCAAGTTCTTAAGCATCTTTCTGAATTTAACTAAAAGATATTACAACCACCAACAAACATGTTACCAGCAGGTGCATAATTATACACCTGAACCTTAGAAATTACAAACTGAAAAAGCAAAGTAGGAAGAAAAAGAGAAGGCAAGAAATGTCCATAACTCGGGAGTAATAAATATCAGCATAGTGTCCAAATACCCCCAATCAGGATTGGGGCCTCATTGTGCTGGGAACTATACAATTCCTACCATGAAGTATTTACTGTCTAAAGATATTGACAGGATAGAAGATAAGGATATGACCTTTTTTTCTTAAGGTGAGGCTATGAGGGGAACAAGATATCTATTCTGCTGCCTCAGTTCCTCCAACTGTAACAGAGATGAACCTCTGCAGATCCTCCAGCCTATTGCCTTAGATCATCTGAGAGTTGACGGCAGTAGCAATTTAATTGAATAGCTCATATAATTAAAATAAGATTACTTAAAAAAAATGGGTGCTACTGATAGTACATAGACTTGGTTCTGTCTGCTGGTTTCATTTTGTATCTAAAAGTGAAGAAATTCAGCTCTAAGAGGAGTGTGTCTTGTCTATTAGGGGCAGGAAACCTTTCCGAGAGGCAAGCCAGGCACTTATGATGTGGCTGCCACTGAGGGCTGCCAATCTTCTGCTCCCACCACTGCTCCCCAGCTTCTCTGTGCCCCACTTCACCTACTGGGTGCTGCCAAAAGCCATAGCAAATGCCAACAGGGAATGGCAAATTCAGTAGTGAAGGTACAGCGTAAGAGGCGTTAAGTGGTCACAACCCTTTTAAATCACTGTTATAACCTGTCTCCTTTAAACTGGAGCTCATCTTCCTCAGTAAATCAGACCTTCTCAGGCCAGATCCAAGCTATTCTCTGGCTGGATCTGGTCTGCAGGTTGCTGTCCCATTTTAGGTAATCGTCTTTTCACTGGACACTGAGAAATGGCATTCTTCAGTGGACACCACACTCCTCTGGACTGTTTTGTCTGCAGCAACTTTACCTGATGGCACACACAACAAGAAGACCAGACTCTCAATCGTTAGGTCCTGTAAATGAAAATGTTGAGATAATAGCTGCTTCCTCTGCATCTGAGGATGCTGTATGATCTGTGGATGACATGGCCATTCATTTCCATCTACAGCACTGGAAAAACTTCCCTCCTTTTTTAGCTTTTTTTTTATATTTTAGATGCTAATGAAAGAATAAGGTCTCCCTATGTATTTTAGATGGATTGCCTAAGCCTGCAAAATCAATCTGATCTACCTTTCCATTGTCTCAATCCATATCTAAAAGAACAGAGAACTGATATTATTTGCCATATGACCTCTCTTTTTTCATACACTTCTAACCCTAATTCATTCATAATGGCCTGAATAGCATCTAATAGCATTAGAGGATGATAAGAAAAAGGAAAGATGGTCTTCATTTATGTAAAAGTGATCTCCTCTGCTTCCCTTAGAATAAGTGGTTAATTCGCAGGTAGTATATTATCACAGTACTAATACTACTTATGGGAAAAGATTTCTGTTTGCAAAAGGGCTTCTTGAAGACCAGAATAAACTAGCCAGTGCACTAACACTAGGAAGTTAGGCTATAGTGAAGCATGTCTTCAGATCTTCCTTTGATACTTTTGAGTCATCTGCAGGTGTCATTGTATCTGCTCTTACCAATCTTGAGGCACACCAGCTTGGAATCCTCTAAATTCCTTTTAGAAACCAAGATAAAGGTGAAACATCTTCCTTTTGAAGAAGTCAGATTATTTTTCAATAAAACCAATGGAATGTTAGAGGCAAATAAGGATACTGTATTTACTGTATGCTCCTTAAGTGTCTTTCAAACTCTCAGAAGGATATCTGGTCTTCTCTTCAAATCCCATAGACAATTCCACCAGCCATTTCATTGTCTTATTCTTACTTGAAATAGCAGCAGCCTGCCTTGTTGTGGATGTAACAGAGGAAGATGTATTTTAAGATATAAATAAAGCCATAGTTTTGGCTTCAGTTTAAAATGATATGTTTATGGTCCTAGTGACATCAGCTATGTGTCACATGGTATGCTTGGTTCAGACTGAGAATGCTGCAGCTTACAGATCAAATACAGACAGTATTCTGGAAGATGTTATGTTATGGTGTGGTATGGACAAATGAACAAATCATGGTAAGTGTAATGAGGGAATGTGGATTTACCATGAGTCAGCTGCCTGGTGATAACTATCTGCATACTCGTATCCTATAGTAAATGAAAGCTAAATTTCTTGCTTGGCCCTCTTTCACTGATGTCTAAACTAGCATGGTTTAGCTTTGACCCACCATGGAATAAGAACAGACACATGAATGCTTGTGCCTTGCTTCCTTTTAACTTGATGTAATATGTTCATTTATCCATGTCCTTCAATATGATGGACTTAAAAAGTAAATACTGAATGGAGTTTTGCTCAAGCCTTCACCTTCATTGAAGACAATCATGGCACAGATTTCCAGCAAGGAGTACGGGGTTGGGGGGCTTCCATACATATCAGCAGTCTTAACAGTTCAATGGCATTAGAACTGTCAAAAAAAAGAGATGCCATAAAGGTACTGTAGTTTTAGAAAGCCTGCTTGGTTCTCAAGTGTTTTGTATCTCATGTCATCAGAAAAGTAATGCAGATTACCACAGCCAGATCTCCGGCAATGTGTTACATTCACAGTTGATGGAGAGGAGGGTCCATTCCTTTTAGCTGTTCAAGGAAGTATTTGAGTTCTCAGATGTGGTAGTTCTGATAGAATAACAGGGCCCAACATGTGAAAGGTGTTAGCATGACCCCACCATGGCTCAACATGAAAAAGTTAAACATGTGCAAGGTTTCAAGCCAAGAGACACCAGCCTTCATGGTAACAAACCACCATTCCAATTTATATAAGTTTTTATTAAAGATACAGAAAAAGAAGAAAAATAAGTACATTGTTTGAAAAGCACAGTATTAAGTAAGGGTTTCACTTTAATAACCTCCACTCTTCTTCCCTTTTGTTGGTGATACATTTTGTAAGGAAAACCCTGTATGACAGTCTTTCAGATGGTGTTAAAATTGATTAATAACTATTATTTTGGGGAGAAAGAGGCAACATTAGCTGCACTGGAGTTGGTTTTTGTTAAAATCCAATCCTGCTTCCTTGTAGAGAAAACAGAACACACCCAACAAGGAAAGAGGAAACAACATTAAACATAGACAATATATCTTCTGTTCAGGGACTAATTCTTTCTTGTCAACTCACTGCTAGAGACAAGCACAGATCACAGCCTTATCAGCTGTCACAGGACCTGGCAAATTAGCACCAACATCAACCTGTTTGGAGCATTGCTTTATCTTCTTCTATGGACACAGGTTTACAGTGGTGTTACAAAAGATTCAGCCTTGTCCAGGTAAGCCAGATTCTAATTAAGAAGGCAAAACCAGAGATAGGAAAAAGAAGAAATGAGGTGGAGAAAAATAAGCACATACAAAGGATAAGGCAATAAGGGCTTATGGTAGAAGTGATATCTTTTATTAGACCAACAAGATATTTGCAAAAAGAAATCTTTAATTGCAAGCTTTCGGGCACAAACACCCTTCATCGGGCATCAGTTATTTTGTTCACTAATTAGGCCTAATTTCCAAAACACTGATTTTGGTCCATTACTTTTCAGTTCCATCTTTTGTTTAACAGTCATGACTTCAACAGAAGCTTCGCTAGTACAAGTAGACATTTACGTTTGGACTAATTCTGCCTTTCTATGATCATTAGGCAATTTCCAAATATATAGAAATTTTATATAAAACTAGCAAATTGCCCATCATGAATGGTTCTGTCACTCTGCCTCCAGCCCTGTGCACCCCCCCAAGCCTCATCCTCCCCCACTCCCCTATGCCCACTCTACCCCATGCCCATGCAAGCTCCCAGGAACAGTGGGGAGGGGAGTTTGCACATGGCAGTGTCTGCCAACACCCAGTACCATGTGCTGCTGCCGGTCTGCATCTAGCTGTATGCAACACCCCCCCTGTTCCTGCTGCCTCCCCCTCTCTGCTGGGGGGAGGTCAGGAACAGAGAGCCATTACCCACCATCCCATGCTGCTACCACCTACCTGAAGTGGGGGGGGGAACACTTGCCCCGCCGTCCCTTCCACCAACACCCCGAGCTGCTGCTACATCCAAGGGGTGGCCTGCCCCACCCCTCTGGCCCTGCTACTTGGAGGCACCGGTGACACAGGGTGCTGTGGTGCTAACCTCACACCCTCCTCCATCCCCTCCATGATGGCGGCGCTCCGCTATTCCAGTCTGTCCTCACCATCCCCCATGTCCCCATTTGCTGCTATGATGGTGGGGATGCAGCTGGCCAGCGCTGCCACCACCTGCTAGGAGCAGGGGGGCAAGGCCACCCCTTGGATGCAGTGGTGAGGTTGTAGCAGGGGGGTGAGGCCAATGCTGCATTGCAAGCACCCTGCACTGCCGCTGCCTTCAGTCCCTCAGTCCCCGCTGTCATGGTGGTGCTCTGCCATGTATATCTGTCTGTGCAAAGCACTCTGATTGGTTGTTTCATTCAGCATTCTAATTCGTCACTAAGACAAGCAGTCAGAGTGCTCATAAATTATTATGGACAGACAGACAGACTAAGGCTTTTATTATATTAGAATAATTAATTAAGCATGTGTTACTATGGACAACTTGGATTTCAGTCCTCTGCATATGACTTCAATGATCAATAGAGAAAGAAGTAATAGATGGTATTTTCAATGTATGGGGGGTTTCTAAATATACATGTTTGCATCCAGGACACAAAGCAAAGTGCCTCCATTTCTGCTCAGGGACAAACACAGAGTCTGTTCATATCTGCTGCTTTTCTCTTGAAGTGAGAGAAGTGAATGCTCTACTTTTTCCCCCTTTCCACAGATTATAAAACAGTAAAAAAGTCAAGAAATAAGCAACAAAGTATAATCTTACTGGCTGCAGCATGGCAACAGAAATACCTCCAGACACTTTCCAAGGTGATATAGCACCAAAAGAAGTTTGTACCACATTTATTAAACTAACATCAGGATTGACTACCCAGAACCTCTGTTACTACAGCTGACTACGTGGGATGTAGGGAACCAACATATCTTTAAAAAAATTGCCCTTCAGAGTTGCAACAAGCATTACTTAAGAATACAGTCCACTAGAAAGCTCTATGATGTAATGGGCCAGATTTATGAAATGGATGTGTGGCAAAACTGGACCTCAGTTTCATCAGTAATTCAATTTATAGTGGACTTTTTACTTCAATTAAAAATGTCAGGGCTCTCTATAACCTCTATAAAAGCCCAGTTAGCAACTATTGCAGTGTACATTGTGCTCATAGATAATAAATCTGTCTTCACACACAATGCAGTCAAAAAATGTATGAAGGGACTTGTCAAGATGTATCCACTGATGGATGAGAGAATGAGTTCTATTATGGGATCTCAATTTAGTCCTATCAGTCTGAACACTTGGCTGCCTGTTCACAGTTTCATTTATCTATTAAACTGCTTTCATAGTAGGCAAGGTGTCGATTAGGTGAGTGGGTGAGTTATGTACCACAATGCCAGATCTACCTTTCACGGTTGCACAAAGGCAATGATTTTGTTGTATCTGGCTTCCACAAAAAAATGATAAACCTGCCATTTTCCTACAGCTTCTTTCCTAGGCCTTGCAGTTGCCAGGTTGTCTAAAAATTATTTACTCTAGATGTTAAGAGAGTCCTGGTGTACTGTCTAAATGGAACATGGGAATTTCACAAGTTCTCCAAGTTTTAAAAGTTAGTTCTTTTGCAATATTCACAAGTATCAACATATGCTTCATACAGACTGGGTTTTGACAGGGTAGGGAAGCAAGCTATTAGCTAGCATCTATTCCTCCCTGCTGTTGGAGTTCAGTCATGCTTCTCCAGAGCAATGGCTACCTTCATAGCAGGCCTTACACATTCCAGTTTCTGAGCTCCATAGGGCTGCTATATGCACATGTATGCAATGTTACTGTCAAGAGTTGAAGTTCAGTTTAATAGGGCCTAATTCAGTCCTAATACAGTTAGGATCTTGATCCCCACTCCTTTCCTCTAGTGATGCCTGTCAATCCATTCTCATTACTGAACTACACAAAAAGTCAAGAACAAGAAATTAAGGTTGGTTACTGGGAACAAATTCTTTGATACGGATTCTGTATTCATATTTCCCTTGCTCCTCAGAGTCATATACAATCTTGATACTGAGACAGTGGTGGAAGGAACTCCAATGGCAATGGCACCATACCCCCTTCAGAAAGGGTCTCCCTCTAATCATTTGGGAATGCTGAGGAGAAGGGTAAGCACAGTGCATCTGCTTTCTAGCAGGCACTGCTCTCAAGTGCACCAGCTGAGCTGTACCATCCAGCACCATCCATGAGAGTGTTTACATATATGGAAATATATTGTTTTGTTTTTAAATGGGGTAGCAATTCAGGGCTGTGTGAAATGGCACTGTTCCATTTCGACTTGCATTTCGACGTTTCATTTCGATGTTGCTGTTTCAAGCTCAAAACGAGTCAAAACATCATCAAAACAAAACTTCCGGTGAAATTTTGCACAGCCCTAGTAGCAATAGAGAAGGAACAAGTGGGAAATGGAAAGAATGGGGAAAGGAATGGTTGCAATTCACTTGTTCAGCCATGATCACTAAGCTGGGTCTTGTAGGTGCTGTGGTTGACACGAATGTTAAGAAGGAATTTAAAACGGGAGTAGAGTCGTTGCTCTTCAAATTTTCAGGGAATTTTCCTCTTACATGATGGTAGCTGGTACTAAAGCATGAGAATTCAGCATGTGTTGTGGGAAACATTTTAGCTGTACTACTTTAAGGTATCACTACAATTATTATATAAGTGGTTTGACTTCAGTGGAGCTACTTGGGATTTAGCAGTGTAGCTGAGATAAGAATCTGACCCATTGTGCTTAGAAAGCCCCCTAAATCATGAGATAAATAGACCCTTTAGGGCCATGTCTTAAAAATGCACATTTTTGTAAAGCCCACTTTGCACAGAAAAGCACATAGCAAAAAATAATCTTAAACAAAGGAATTTAAAACACACACTACTATTGTATCAAATTTAAGTACAGTAATATGAGTAGCAAGCAGTAAATGTGGTTTTAATGTGCAACAGAGACCCTAATTCCTTAAAGGAATATCTATCCAATGCTGTAATACCAAACATGCAGTAGATAGAACAGAACCATAGAAGTCAGCTCTGCTTTCTGGGACCTTTGTTATACGGAGCAAATGAGTAATGTAAAGCAACAGATAATAATTTTGTGCAGGCAGTATTAGTATAGAACAGTGGCTTTCAACCTTTTTCATTTGCATACCCCTTTAGAAATTTCAAATGGAGGTATGGACCCCTTTGAATTGTAACTGTGGGTATTCGCATACTTCTGATTGATCATAGTCATCTTTGGCGGACCCCTTAGACATAGACTGAGGACCACCAGGGCCCATGGACCACAGGTTGAAAATTACTGGCATAGAAGAATAGTACAAATATTATTCAAGCTTAGAGCCTTCATTAAAAGAGCAGCCAATAGTGAGGGACAGAAACTGCAGTGATCCTAGCTCTAAAAAAAATTTTTTAAACGGAAAGACTTCAGTAATTATTTTTTCTTGTATTTGATCTGTTTGACAATACAGTATCTGAAATAAAGTTAATACAATACAATACCTGAAATAAAGTTAAGAGACGAAAGACTAGAAGAGTAGAAATGCAAAGCTGATTTAAGGGAGGAGGGAACCTTTGTGCTGGAAATAATGTGATAAATTATTTTTTCTGTTTAAAACAGGAAAGACTCCGGAGAGTCAAATGTCACCATTTAGAAAGTGGTAAAAGTGTGTGAGAACATTTCATATCCCCAAGGTTATAAAAAATTATAAAATGATGGTGGGGGGTTTTCTAGGTTCCTCCAAAGAAATTTAAAAACTAAAGCGCAAATCTGTTTGTACTACAGAGATTTTTTTTCTTACAGCAGAGTCCAGGAATAAAGAGAAAGCATACCTGTTTCTCCGGAGACTTGCTTTATTGAAAAGTTTAACTACCATTCAGATGAAGCAATGGGAGTGTAAAAACATTCTCATTCCCAGGGGTGGGATGGGTCTAGACTGCACCCCACAGGCTCTGAGATTATTCAGTTCTTTGGGTCCTCAATTCCCTACTCTCCCTGGGTTAACAATTGCAGGTATACAGTAATTAAGGACATGCCTCTATCTAAATATTGATTCAGTAGTGTAGCTCAGGATGCCTATACACGTGCTCTGGGGTGGGGGCTAATTAGAGCAGCTCCAAAGCGCCTGCAGCATGGCATGTATGAAGCTGTGCTTCAAAGTGGTGGCAGGGATGCTTGAACTAAAGCTTGTTTGATGTGCTTTAGTTAAAACACCCCCACTGCCATTTTGAAGCACAGGGACACTGAAAACACATGATGCAGAGGCTGCTGGAGTGTGTTAATTAGCATGGTCCAGCAGACTTGATTAATCAGGTCTGTTCTGATGTGTACTAATTAGCACATGTTGGAGCAGACATTTTGCACATGTATAGGTGCCCCCACACAACAGGGGAAGAGGGGGCAGGGGCAGCAGAGTACCAACCCCCTGTGCTGATTCAGAAAGGGCTCCAGAATGTCAGCCTTCAGGGAGTCTGCACCACCACTGCCCCAGTCCATGTTCAGGGAGCTTGTGCTGAGGCAGCAGCAGTCTATGCAACTGCTACAACTTCAGCAGCCCTTGTATGAGGAGGTGATTACCCCTCTGCCTCCCCCCAACCCTCCATACACTTTCCAGAACACCAAAAATTCAAGGTTATGCCTCTTTTTGATTCAGTACATATTAATAAAGGGGTTGGTCATGAAGACCTCCACAACTAGGTGTAGAATGTATGATAAGGAATTTCATCCAGATGCCCAGAGGTGATAAAGTTATCAAGCCTTGTCTCCACACTCCTTGGTTAACAACTGCTTAACAAATGTTTCACTATGAAGGTTCTCAGAAGTTATCCATTTGATTTAGACTCTTGAAACCAAATGCCAGTCTTCTTAGCAAACAGTTTCAATTACTTTTGTGTGTGTTACTGTGGTCAAGCACTTAATAAGTGTTTTCCTGTTTAACTCACCAAAAAAAAGTGGAATCTGGTCTTGTAAGGCTGTCTTTGTACAAGGTTAACCTAGGGAGTTTCTAGAGGCCAGGGATGCTAATGTGCTCCTTACAATCAGGTTATATAAAGAATATTGCAAAATTGTTTGAAAAGTATCCAGGTGCCTCTTGTTCATGATTGCTCTTAAAGTATGCCAAACTTTCCACAGGCAGACTATTAAATTTAGTTTAAAAGGCATATATTTCCTAACATAACCAGATCAAGAAAGCTGGGACTGACAACTTGTACATAGCTCATGATAAATGTTCCTCTGGGCCAAGGACATTTTGAGAAATTGAGGTTTGGCACTTGGGGTAGATGCATAGGTGTTTATGGCCACAAGCTTTTCACCAGAAGCTGAGGAGGAAGCAGCAGGTGTGGAGTTGTTCCCCAGTAGCTATTTGAGAAAAATACTGGTGTCCTAGGCAGAATGCTTCATTTATTCTTCATTGTTGTAAAAAGTCATACTTTGCAGAAAGAAGGATGCTGTATTATGGCTACTGTATTATGGCCACTGGATATATAAACTGTGCTCTGTACAACTCTTATTCTCTGAATAATTCTAGACACAGTTGGTTTTTCTTTTTATACAAAAAAGTTAGTAATTAGTTCCTGCATAAAGAACCAGGAAAGTATTAGTGTTGTAAATTCAGTTTTGTAGTAAGAACACAGATGATAAATTCTGAACTGTCTTGAGCATTATGTAAATAATGGCTACCCATCAAGAATCTGAAAGCCCGAAAGGAGATGAAAAGGTTCATGGCTAAGGCCATGAACATTTAATTGTTTCTTGTAAAGCTTGTGATAAAAAACCAAACAAACACATTTGACAGGATGTGTTTGTTTATCATGATTTATATTTATAATGGCACCTAAAAAGTGATCTCCAGATATTCAGGACTGAAAGTGGCCAGATTGTAAGGATTTACAATTATTATTTTTAATTGGAATGTATTCATTGGATTCACTATGCCAACTTTATCTGTCCAGGATATAATGAGCTTATAAAAGGGACAAACTTGACCCACTGACTTCATTTTTGGCCTGCCTCAGACCCTTTGTTGCCTCAGAGCAGCACATTAGGCATTAACCCTTGTGTCTCACCTCTATCTCTCTCACAAGTTGAGAGTAGCAAATCGCATTGCACCTGAGCTTCCTGTCTGCAATTGTATTCCTTGTGCTGACAGGATTACAGAGAAAATTATCTTCTGGTGGCTCCTCTAATACCCTTGTGCCCTTCACAGCCTGACCTCTGTTCATTTGCAAACCTCACTGAATGTAATTAATTTGCATACATGGTTTTATGGAGACATAATGTGAAGGTGTGGTGTATAAACTAAAAATCCTAGGATCCTATGTTGAGTGGTTCACTGAAGCAACCTCCACCTGGGTCAAGATGGCACAGCTCAGGCAGGGACCCCTACTGTGGGGGCCAAGGAGAGACTGTGCTGGCATCCTGCCAAAGTGTATTGAAGAGAGGGACGTGTGTGGTTTTTATACCTTCTCTATCAACTATCCATGGACAGGTAGAAGTTAGACTTAATCTTAATATTTTTATAAAGTCCTGTTTTTCAGTATTTACCATTTAATAAGGGGTTAAGCCAGTGAGAAAGGAAGGAAATGTTAGATGTTTATAAATAAAAAAGTGTCGTGGCAGTGGGAAAAAAAGAACAGAAATTAAAAATAAGAGAAGTCTTTTTAATTATGTCTCTAAATATTTACAATATTGCTAATGCATCTATCATTGAAGTAGTTTGCTTACATGTTGCAGGTGTAATCGATAATCTGCAATGAAGAAGAAGTTTTCCCTCAGGTCAGATTGGATGGGTCGAAAGGGTTTTTTACTTCCTTCTGCATCATGTTGTATGAATCACCCCCTGGGATCATCTTAGCATATATTATCTAATCAGTTCCCTGTTGCTGCAGGGGCCTCAGGCATTGGTGGTACTTTACTCTTTCCTGCCTCTGCCTGTCATATATAGTTTGGTCTTCTAAGGATTATACTAAAATTTAATAAAAGTGATTGGGGTCAATATAAGAGTAGCTGGGTAAAATTTGACTGTCTGTGACATGTGGAAGGATAGACTAGCTTATCTATCAGTCCCTGCTGGTCTTAAACTATATGAATTCTATTAAACAAATTATTAAAATCTTGCTGTGGCTAGTAATCATAACATAATGAAAGCTTTTATAAGTGACCCATTATAGTTCACTTACAAACACTAATTAGCCTTTTATGTTACTGCTAAGTGTACTAATTGGCTTGTATTACATAGGCCAGGGCAGACATTCAAAAAGTCTGAGCCTGAATTGATTCAAGCTTTGCAGGCTAGACTAGCTTTTCAGGTTAGAACCAGTTTGGAGGTGGATAGATATTCCCTTTTCCTTCCAGAAATGCAGGCACGTGCCTGCAGTGGCTCAGGCTAGAAGCTGGGGGGCAGTAGAGCAACCCCCCCACCAACTTCCCTTGCCCAGTACTGAGCTGATGAGAGTCATGGCCAGGCCCCAGCAGGATGCTGTAATTAGCCCACCAGGGAATTGATAACAGTCTTTATCACCCCGAAATCAGTGTTTATCACCTCATTAAGAAAACGACAGAGGGACATTACCAGCTACCTGTTGATTCTGCCTTGTCACAGCATGGACTGGAGCCACCATGTGGTCTGCTGTGAGCAAAGAGAAGAGCCACAAGATTAACTCACCAGAATTGCAAGGTGCTATCCCAGCCCCAAGGCTATCCAGACAATAGGCCAGGAAGAAACTGGTTAACTACATGTCAGGTTATGGGGTTGCTCCAAGCCTGGTGAAGGATAATGAGGCTCAGTGGGGCTATTGATTGGTCAGAACCAGAGATATACAAAGCTTTTAGACTGTGCTGAGGCAGACTGCATGGACTGCTGAATTAAGACGCAGTGGAACGGGCACAGTTGTAGGGGTTGGTGGAGCCCTCAATACACTGAAGCAGACCTCAAGACCAACAGTGTCAAAAACCACACGTCCAGGCATTTCTTTTCTCCCTTAACAAGTTATGGCAGGTGAGATCGTGGACATGCAGAAGGTTCCATCGAGACATTATGGCAGGCTTTGGCCAGCTGACTGAAGTGAAAAAACTGTCTTAGTATAGAAAATGGACTGAGAAAAAAAAGAAAAAAGGGAAACCTCCCAGACAAGTAGTAAATACTAGAGACTGACTAAATACCATAAAATTGAGGCAAACACCTGGCCCAAAATAGCTGGGTGGACTTTGGTGAGAGCCTTCCTTTGGACATCTGCTAGCTAATACACAGATCCTCTCTGAGGTGAAAGGCTTGTTGTGGTGGAGACGTTTGCATGTTCCAATGACCCCAAGAGTGATGCTGTCTGGAGTTCGTGCTCCTAGTAGGACCACCCATGGCAGTAAGATCACGGGGGAGGTTCCAGACAAAGAATGATCCAAGAAGTCCTCAACAGTGGAGCAGGCAGAGGAAGGCTGTGATCCCAATGGCTGTGAAGGTGGAAGAAGGCTGCAATGGAGAAGCGGCCCCAGTCATGATGGTTCACCTTACCACTGGACCCAGCCACCAGCTGCCAGGACTGTGTGGACCTGACTGCGCACCGGAGTCCCCATGGTAATCATGCCATGTGCAGGCTTCCATTATGTCTAAAAGCCCTGTGGCAATGGAGGATTGGCAACAGGGGCAGGGCTGTGATACCTGGAGGCTCCCAGCCAAGAATCTTCACACAGGCAGCAGATGCAAAATGGTAATTGGGCACTTGTGTTGGGACAGGGGTGTCCTTAAGCAGCTGCATCCGCAACTGAGCAGCCCTTTTTAGGATACCCTCTGCTCACCCCAATGGAAAGGGAGCTAGAAAAGGTGCCCCAAAAATAAGCTGTCCTAACTCTCCTGGCTAAGAAACTGCACCCCATGGGATCACCATTCCTGTGGTCGAAATAAGAAAAAGCTAAACTTCAGAACCTGGAATGTGAGAACACTCATTGACAACCCAAAGAGCGATCACCCAGAAAGACAAGCTGCCATTATGACTCTGGAGTTAGCAAGGCATAATATTGATATCACTGCTCTCAGTGAAACTTGGAAAAAATACACAGATTCCTCTCAGAAAGGCAGAAGGAGAGGGAAATTCCTACTTAGCAGGGAGTGGTGGTCAGAGTGGGGGAACAGCCTGCAAGTCTCTGCCAGAGCTACAGCCAGGGAGCAGGGGATCGGGTCCAGCTCTGCTGTGGAGCAGAGAGCTCCTCCCAGCCCAGAGAGCATGCTGGGATGCTGGGGGTGTCTGGTTTAACTTAAAACAGCAAAAGGCCTGGGACAGGCATTGCATGAACTGGTTTGAGCCAAATCAGTTAAGTCTGATACATTCAAAATGTTCTGATACATATTGGACCCTACATTCAACATTTCAGCCATTTTCAAACTGGTTTATGTGCACTGAATATCTGTTCTGTTACTGGCTTAAACCAGTTTCTGATCACTTAAAGAGGTTTGTGTATAATGTCTGTCCCTAGCCATAGAGCTTAATTTCTAACTCATAATAAAACATGAGGTAATCTTGGCATCGATTCTTCAGAAGAACTTTAATAGTGCTTCTAAAATATTGTTGCCCGAAGCCTTTAACACAAAATATGTAGAAAGTAACTTGTAAATAGCCAAGTATGTTCTTTTGTATAGTTAGTGTTCCGCTTTTGGCACTGTAGGCCTGATTCCAGTAATGAGTCATGCTATATCAGACCTACCTGGTATACCACTGACATCAAGTGGGTTCCTAATGAAAAAAAGGGTCTGCTTATACAACCCGTATTGCCATGTCAAAACCAATGAACAAGGGCTTTCTGTTTTCTGGTATATTCAGATATCTACATACATTTATAAATACTCTGACTGTGATGGACTGGATGGTCTTTTTAATGAAATATTAATATTATAGGTTGGCCAGTTTATTGGAGTGTTTTCAATATGAATATATTGCTAATTCAAAAGGAGGCGGGAAAGGCAGGCAAGAAGAAGAAAGAAAGTCACCTCTCAGCAAACTCTAGAGAAATGTTAAGAGGCAATGCCAGAATTGTTAGTTTGATAGTGACTCTTCTGCAAATCTAAAGGAGTTTTTTTGGACCAGAAGACTTAAAGCCAAGAAACAGAGAAAAAGAAAAAAACTGTAGCACCTCAAGGGAAATGCCAGTTGCTCAGGGACCAGACTGGGACACAGCATCCTGCTGTGTATTTCTAAAGAAGTTACTCCTGACAGTGTTATCATCAAGATATGGTAAGCCTTTAGGTAAGATAGACATGCATGAGGCTGGAAAAGTAGAGTAAGTAGCATAAAAGCAGCCCCCTCAAGCTGTATGTCTTTACCGTCTTTGCCTGTATTCACAATAGAAACAACATTTTATATGGCTGAGAAAAAAGACCCTCAGATTTAGAAATAATGGTGCTTCTTTCTGACTAAGAAAAGGAAAATGTCAGAAGACAGATTTATTTGAAATCCAAAAGACTTTTTATTCAGTTTCTTGTCCCATGGACACCAGCTAATTGGTTGTGCAGACAAATGCTTGGCTTATTCTTGGTGAAATGGTGCTATTACTAGAGCCATTACTAGATTTGTTTGGAAATGTGGTAGACCACAGACACCTCTGAGACCTCGGTTGTGGTAGCTGTGAGTGCCTATGTAATATGTTGGTCAATGGGCACATCTACAGGAGGTGCTATGTCACAATAGCAACAAGCTACAGTGACGCAGGTCATCTCTACGGCAACGTAGTATCAGTGGGTATAAACTGTGATGCCAATGCTAGGACTGCTTGGTAATGGCAGTTACTGCACAATCATTTAGTACTTGCTGTAGTATGCATGTCTATCTTACCTACAGACTTACCATATCTTTAGCAAGTACTAAATAATTGTGCAGTAACAACTGCACAGTCAGGGACATGTGTAAATGTGCCCAATGTGTATTATATGTGTCTGCTCAATATACACAGAAGGCAAATCTGTTATGGCTTTCCAGAGCCTGACTTTTTAACTCAAGCTATAAATGCTGAAGTTTCAGTGCTGGAATCACGGTTCAATGGCTACTATATGGAACCCAAGATGACAGTTATAACACACACAAATCTATCCCCTCACAACTCTCTGTCATCTTATTTTGCTCATTTTTAATTATTTTAATTTCTGCCACCAGCTTCTGTATTTCAACATTCTTTCTTCTTATTGTTATTCTCTTTCCTATCCCACAGAAAGGTATTCAGATGGCCACAGGAGCTCTTCCGTTATATGCATTTTGATCAAAATGTTCAAATATTTGAAAATTTGCAGCATTAGCAGTAACACATAGTAGCAAAAAGTCTCTGGGCTTATTCACAAAAATAGTCCAGGATATATTTTATTGTATCCTGTCTGCTCTGTCTTATGAAATGAAGGGAATATTGTATCAATGTGCTTATTATTATGTGTAACAAGATTCATAACCCATCCCCATTAGAAAGTATCCTTTCATATGTTGCAGAAAAAGATTAGGAAAAAAAATATTAATTTTAATGAATTATTATATCCATGAAGAGCACTACTTGAAAAGAATAAACTAATTGCCATTTTAAATCTCTGTAAAGTGTGGTTATAGTGATTTAATTGTTGCATAGATTAACCAAATTAATCATTTTCCCAGAGCAATTTTTCCCATTTATTTTATCCACAACTTGAATCCAGCTTTCATTACATATCAACCTGTGGCTACTGTCTTGTGGGAGAATAAGTAAATTCTGTCTCCAGAAATGCAGTTCTCTTTAATAATACTCTTTTGCATATTCTTCTGAAACCATTAAACCAAAACCATTTAAATAATTCATTCTCTTAAGTTTTTAATCTTTATATCTTAGTTTCAAGTTATTCTACTTAATGTGACAGCTTACTCTAAATAAAGTCAAATAATAGTTCCTATGATGTGATCCTGTGATGTGCTGATCTATAATACATAACATATAAAAAAGTAAGATAAATTTCAAAGGATAGGAGAAGGGTTTTTTTGTTTGTTTTATGGGAATATGAGGGCAATATGTAGATTGCTGTTAGTTGAAATCAGACTAAAATGCATCTTTTCAATGTTTTGAACTTTAATATCACAAATCCAATTTCCTTTTGTCCTAGAAATTGTATTTTCAACAAATCTCTAAAAAATAAAAGAACATTGGCAATTCCTGTATAAAAGCTACAATTCCTGTATAAAATGTCTGCTTTTAAAATGGTTTGTAATACTGTTGGTCCATGGCAGAAGATGGATGATGCTAAAGTTATATTACCTGAATTTGGAAGCTTAAGAATGTTTTTTATGTAATGAGCTTAGAAGTAAATTTTTAAACATTAAGCAATAGCTGCAAGAAATGTTCTCATTAAAACTGCTGACCAAGATTTATATTCTAGGCATGGCTTTACATGACAAAACAGGCTTCAAAACCAACCTTGAAAATTTAGCTGTAATTATCACCTTGTAAGTCAGATAACAGGTTCTCTGACTGCTATTGTCTCAAAGGACAAGTTATTTATTTGTGCACTGAAAAGTCTCAGTATTTACATTATTAAGAGCATCAGTTAAAAATGAACATAACTTCCATAACTCTGGCTGCATCTACACATGTGCTTTACTGTGGAGTAAACTAATTAGCTCCACAGTAAAGGGTCACTATCTACATAATACTATTATCTGTATTCGTATGCAGTAAATTAAGTAACTCCACTATAAGATAATACTGTTGGGGACAGTACTATCTTGCAGCAGAGTTATTTACTATGTTGCAATGAATGTATGAATGGTGACCAGGTCAGCAGTGCACTGAGCCAGGGTGGAGCAGCCCTGGGCTGGCAGCAGACCCAGGGGTCAGCCACGTGGCTCCACAGTTTGGACATTCTCATGCACTAGCCAGCCCCTCCACCAGGCAATGCCACCACCCGGAGCCTAGGGCTGACCCTCCAAGCCTGCTGCCAGCCCAAGCTGCTCTGCCCTGGCTCAAAGTGCTGCTGTCCCAGGCACAAACGTAGATGCTGTGTCTGGGAGCAGTGTACTCTGGCGCAAACTCCTCCGAAGTGTATTACGTTGCATTCATTGCATGTGTAGATGCACCCTCTGAATAGCAAGTGTGTGATAAGCAGAGCAGTGTTTCAGTTATGAAATTGCAATTTTTTCCATAAAAGGAAGGGAAGGTGAGGGGGTGGTCTGTAAAATCCTGAATGAATGAACAGGGCCAGAAATGCTGACAATTAGGTTCCCTGAGCAAGTAAAAGACAAGGAAATGGTTATAGTGGGAATAAGAAGTGCCATCCCCTTCCTTTTAGCCTCAGGAGAGAGAAAGCGGGCCCAGTCACCAGGGCTAGTAGAAAAGGATAGCTGGTAATTCCTATTTGTAGAAACTGAACTAAAGTGTGAAAATAAATATTTAATAGGAAAAATGGAAAGGTTTTAATTTATGAACTTCCTAAATAATAAAGGAAGAAATCAGTTCTCCTATTCTGGCTCGCCAAAAAGTGAAGGGGCTGTGGCAATCATGGCAAGAAGCCTTGCCATCCTGACCAGTGCCACTGTTGCGGGGGAAGGAGTCAGCATAGCTAATAGCCAACAGGTTAACCTACATTTGTGTCCCCTTGTCAGGCTCATATTGTTGTGGAGGGAGGTGTCAGCATGGCCCTTAGTGCAGTTGCCACTGAACCCCATCACTGAGTGCTACTGTAAAGGAGAAAAGTGAATTGGTCACAGCTGAAGCAGTGCCATGCCATCATCCCCCCATTGCAAGAGCTTGAGTCTGATGACATGTTGCCAACCCCATGAGAGGAGATTTCCTGTCCTGGAAGAAAAGGATGGACTGGATGACCCATCTCATGTGCTGTATCCAGCTCACAGGCCATAGGTTTGACATCCCTGGACTATGTGGGACCTTAGTAAACAAACATAATACCTGCAAAATAATTAAATTGTGCACACATTCTAAGCCAAGCTTCTAACTTGAGAAAATAGCAGTTTGAGCATGTGCTTGATGTGTGAAGAAATGGTTCCAGTGGGTGGATCAACCTCCCTTGTTTAGTTCTATGCATCCTCCCCGCTCCCTACCTCCCCATCCCAGGCCCAGACCCTTCAGAGTCAGAGTTAGAATAATGTCTTAGGAAACTAATCCTTAGAACAGACACCTGCAACTTTCTCAGGCACTTCTGTACTATACGTTGACCTTACATTAATAATATATGGCCTGTTACCTGAAAGCCACTGCTATCATAGGTTGTAGTGACTCTAAGATGTTATCACTTGACAGCTCCTCTGACAGCTTTGTCACTGGGAAAATTAAGGCAACAGCCCAAGCTAAAAATGTGAAAATAAATTCAGAATGGAATATGTTAACCTTTCTCTCTGCTGCAAGCAATTCAAATAGGTGTTACAGAACAGTTCAATGAAGGATTTATGAATGAGGAGCTGCTCCAGGGCATTTGATAGTACATTTGAGCATGGGTCCATAGCAGCAGAAAGAAAGTCCATAAGACTTCACCAAAAAACAGGCAGCCCTTAATTAATAGTATGTATGCAGCTTAAGTGAATTATCATAAAATGTCCTACTGAAAATATTGTCCTGTTTATTACAGTCAAGTGGCCTGTGTAAAAGGTGCTGTAAGATCAAGGTATAAGGCTGCGAACTATCATAATTAATCTCCAGAATATGGGGCAGGGTGGCAGATGGTCATTTGCCACACTCTGTCACAGGTTTTGCTTGATCTTTTTTTAAATTAAAAAATATTCAAGGTGAAAATCTGTGACACTGAATGGGGATGCCATATGGAAATAGTTTGTTGACATAAGTGGTTCCTGAGGAGCTGCTACTTCCAAGAGAGTTGAATTGCAAGAATTTAATGGCAATTGAGGACCCAATGTGCTGGGTAGTGTGAAGACAGATGTGATAACATAATTTCTGTCCTAGAAATTACAGTCTAAAATGAAAGATTCAGTAAATCTAACAAAGAATAGAAGAAAAGCAGAAAGGTGGAGCAGAGTTAATAAAATCAAATGGGTACATAATATAGTTATTATATACCTGTGTGGCTGAAAATGATAGTACATAACGTATGTAGGATACTTAACTTTCCTTTTGTTTAACAGGCAGGGACTAGGAGGATAGTTTAGTAATCAACACCATAATCAGCTTTGTGTAAAGATGCTGACAAAGAAGAAAACACAGCTTATTCTATATACTTAAATATAAAAGATGTATTTAATTTTAATAATTAACCAACAGTTTGGTCAAATATACTATCTGATCAGCATAAGTAAATAAAAGCATGAAAAGTGTATGGGATTCTGGCAAATATATATTTATCAATAGGATTACACACCAGTGATAACTAGCAGTTTGTCAGTACACATACATTTTATCTGTATTATCATATTCTTTATTTTATTTGAAATATGCAGAGGATTTTTTTTCAAATCTGTAATTGTTTTATTGAGATTTGCTATAATCTGGCTAACATTATTGAGAAATCAGGTTAATATTTTATAAGTGTAATATAGCATTTCACCTTTTAAATTATTACTAAAAGAAGAGTTGAGCACTAAGTTATACTCCCTTTGCAAGTAGGCTTGAGAGCTGGGAATGTAACTCTTCTACCAGAGGGTAAACTAGGATTCCAAATTCCATTGTGAAGTGTAAATATTATTATAATGTATTTTAGTCTTTTAAAATGATAATAAGCAATGATAACAATAACTTCTGATAATCTATTTTACTCGCATCAAGATATGTCAAATCCTCTGGTAAAAAGTATAAGAAAATTAAAGAAAGAGATTTTCACTTTCAGATCAAATATTTTGCAGTCATTGTCATGAACATTCCTCTTATAATTAATTTAATTTCTAAAGGTAGAAAAGTTTTTAGAGTAAAGCAAAGTATATGGAGTACTTTTATATGTTTTTTGCATGATGTCATCATTCCTGCAAACAGAAAACAAAATTCTTCCTCTAGTTATAGAGCTAATAGTCTTTCTATGGATATTAGATTTTGGTAAATATGTTTTAGACTCTAAAATATGGAAATAGAACAGACTGCTTGGAAATATGGATTTTAATGCTTTTCAGTGACTGACATTTTCAAATATATGTACCTAACCTATATAATGACTTAATTTTCAAACTGCTGACATAGCAACAAAGTGGTTTCTTTTTATCCTACAGTAATTACATACTTTAAATAATTCATAGATTTATAAATATTAAGGCCAGAAGAGAATGAGATGATCTAGTTTCACCTTCTATATATCACAGGCCATTAAATTTCATCCAGGTATCCCTTTATTAAGCTCAATAACTTGTGAAGCTACAGAAAAGCTTCTAGAAAGACATCCACCATGTGAGGACCTCACCAGATGGAGAATTCAACTCATCTCTTTTGGAAGTTTGTTCCTATGGTTAATAACCTTCACTGTTATAAATGTGTCCCTTTTTTTGCTAATTTGAATGTTTGACTTCAGTTTCCAGCCATTCATTCTTATTATATCTTTCTCTGCTAGATTAAAGAGCCTTTTAGTACCTGGGAGTTTCTCTCCATGGAGATACTTACATACTGTAATAAGGTCAGCTCTCAATCTTCTTTCTGATAATCAAAACAGATCAAGCTCTTTGTCACTGTTTGGTTTTTTTTTCTCCACCCTTGAATCATTTTTGTGGCTCTTTTGTATATGCTTTCCAGTTAATCAATGCCATTTCAAGATATGGATGACAAGCCTGCACACAATATTCTCATATCAGTCTCACCTAGGCTGTGCACAATGGTCTCCCTACTCCTACTTCCTAGTCTCTTTTTTACACAGGCCCCTGACACATGTTATGTTTCTAGTGCAATTAAGGTGTTAATGAGCATGTCTACATGTGCACTTTAATGCACAGCAGCCTATTTTAGTGGGCATTAAAGTGGAACGTAAAAAAACATGTAATTACTCTAATACCCAGTAAAATAGGCTACTGTGCAGTAAGCATCACTTAGAAATGTGCACATTTGGTACTGTTTCGGGAGTGGGGGGAGTGCTTTAATCAGAGCAACTCTGAGAGCTGCTTTAATTAAAGTGCCCAGAACATCTCATGCATCAGCATCCCCATGATTCAAAATGGTGCAAGGAGTGCTTTACCTAAAGCTCATTGAACAAGCTTTAGATAAAGTGCCCCCACTGCCATTTTGAAGTGTTGGGGTGCTGATATATGAGAGGTAGGAGGCTGCTGAATGACAGTAATTGCCATGCTCCAGCAGATTCGATTAAACGAGTCTGCTCCAATGTGCTGGAATTACAGCACATGGGAGTAGCTTCCCTTCTCGTGTATGGGCACCCTCACATTGGAGGTACTAAATGTAATGTGCATTAGGAAAAACACATTAATGCTCATGTAGACATGCCCAATCATACCAAAAATAGCAACTAGTCACAAGTTCATAGAATTTATGGGACCATAAAATCACAAACCAGGTACAAAAATATTACTAAAAAATGTGTAATATCTTTGTGACTGGTTTGTACGGTGCCATAATTTGTACATGCGGCATTCCATACAGGGACTGTCCCAGGGCTCCAGCCCCAGAGTGGTCCTGATCGCCTGATCATCAGTTGGCAGGGACAGCCCATGGCATCTCAGATTTAGTTTACTTTTCAGGCTGCTATAAAGCCTTTGACAACCTGGTAATTTGTAGTTTTAAGGCTTCCCATCATCCCATCAGGGAGGCTGAAGAAAGCCAACATCTCAGGAGGCTCTGTTAAGGCTTGAGTATAAAAGCTGAGACTCCCATAGCTTTCAAGCTTTCGTGTTTCCAATGCCTCAGCAGTGTTTCTGGTGAGCTACAGAGGAGCTAAGAGCATAGAAGCTCTAAGAGGCCCCTACTTTAGCAGCCTGCCAGGTAAATTTTAGGTAGACCTTAAAGGATAGGAGCTTGGAAGTTGGGACTTCTGGTTCTTGCTTAACAGTCAGCCTTTCATGCAGGCTGCCAAGGAGCCAGATAGTCATGCTAGCAGGAGACCAGTTTTTAGTAGAATCAATAGCATATTAATAAGTCTAGAACTCCCTTAATAATATCAGTAAATCTCTTTGTGTAGATCTGTAATGTAATGGTCACTGTTACTTGTGTAGTGTTTATGAAAAAAAACATGGCAATGGCACTGATCAGCAATTCTGCACTCAGAGCATATGGAAATGTCCACACATCAGCAGGCTATATCTAAACTGGATTACATCAGAAGACACTAATTGTATCAACCCCTTTAATGGATTATGAAACAAGGGGTGCATCTACACATGTAATTAATGCAATGTGATAAACTCTGGAGCACTTTAAGCCATGATGAACTGCTCCTGGGTGCAGCATCTACACGTGCGCCCAGAACAGTAGCAATGTGAGCAGGGGTGGAGCAGGCCTCCAGCAGGCTTCCATTTACACCCTCCATCACTGTCTATACATGTATTTCAGTGCAATAAAGTACTCCACCATAAGATAGTATTGTTCCTGACACTACTATCCTACAGTGGAGTTAATTATTAGTTCACTCCACCCTAATACTAGTGTACATGTAGATGGTGAAGCTCTACTGTGGACCTCATTGGTCAACTCCACAGTAAAGGGCATGTATAGATGCACCCAGGATCTTAAAAATGTCTTTGGCATACATTCCAAATCCAGTATGTTCAAATATAACAAAAATAAATAGAGTGTAAACAAAGATCTCTTTTAGTATGCTGTATAATAACTCCTGGCACGTCTTAATTAATAAAATGGGACATTAGCACATGTATATGTTGCTTTGCACTCCACTGGAAATACTGACCCTCCTTTGAGGTCCCTTAGGACATCTAGGATTACAGTTAGGAAAATGGTTCAACCAAGGTTCAGAAAGATTGAATAAAATAATTGCTGACTGGTTAACTTTAACACAATATTTCAAAGCATAATCAGTAGAGAAATAAAAGTGAAGAAGCAGGGGCACATTTTTCTTTTTCCATTTTTACTGTGTATGAAATAAAAATAAAAAGAAGACTAGGCATATTAGGAAATTGAAAGTTAAAGGTAAATAGCCTATGCCATGTTTTGAGGCAATGAAAGGCCAACTTGGCACAGCTAGTCTCTGCATACACCACTCCCTCCACAACAGCATGGAATACATATGTTTTTAAATTATGATTATTATTTAACCAGCAGCTGGTTCACAAATCCGGAAGAAGTCCTCTCATTTATGCAACACCTTATTAAAGCATGTTGGAAGTGTTATGGCTGAATCAGATGCATGAAAGTGGACTCCTTATTAAATAAAATATGAAAATAAATAATACATTTGGTACAGTATTTCCTGTGTAAATTATTTTATATTAAATTCAATGTTTTGATACAGAAAACTATTTTTCAATTTCAGTTTATAATAAAAACATATAATTACACAGGAAATGGCGAGGGGGAACCAAGGAGATTTTAGCAGCAGATTTTGAGACTACTATGCCTCATTGCATTGGAAAATATGCTCAGGGTGTTGTTACACATTAACTTCAATATGTGTTAAATGTTCTTAAGCCAGGGGTGTCCACACATTAGGGCAGGTGACCCCATGCTAAGGTCCTTTGAGCAGTTCAAAGATAGTCCTCAATGGAAGAGGATTACCTCAAACTTGTTTTGTTGCAGTGATGTGTGACTGCTCTACAGGCCCAAAACCACTTTGAAGTAGTCCTCCAGCATCCCAGAAGGCACTGCTCCCAGCCATTCTATCTTCCCCCACACTGACAGCACCTAAAGGTAAGAATCCCTCCTCCCCTCCAATTCCAGGCTCTTCTCAGCCCTTGAGGCTCCCCCTGATCCCTCTCAGAGCTCCTCCTCTGCCCCTTGGGACCCCCCCACCCCTTTCCCCCACCCTGGGGCTCCCCTCTTCCCCTTGGGGCAGGAGACTCTTGAGGGGCAGAGAGGGAGCCTGAGGGTTGGGAAAGGCCAGGGGGATGGGGACACAGGGTTGTGGGGAGTGGCGCGCTGGATCTGGGCAGTGGGAAGGCAGTGGAGTCTTGGTCAGGGAAGGCAGGGGCTGGCAGGCCCCATGGGACTCTACTAGCCCCTGGCTGCCTGCATTCTGAGCCAACTACCCTGCCCCTCAGAGCAGGCAAGCTGGGCAGGCAAAGAGCCAACTTGGCTTTTATCCATGCCCCTGATTGCCAGCCCCCTAAGGGCAAATCAGAGCAGTGCACGTTACAGGGAGCATTAACTCTTATTGTATGACTGCTCAAAGCATATGCTAATTTTAACACCAATTAAAATTAGCACAGACTAAGTGTAATGTGTAACAAGGATCCGTCAGATGTTTCTGCTAAACTGTTC
>NW_005842841.1:566319-572934 GCF_000455745.1 Alligator sinensis
CAGGAAAATAGGGAAAAATAAAACTGTTTTTTTTTCATTGATTATTCATATTAACACCTCTTACAAAGCAATGGGCAGCTAGTAACTTCCAGAGCTAATATTTCAGGCTATTTGCAAACTCAAGAAGTCAACTTTGCTTTGGAATCCATTTCACCTTTCTCACACAGCCATAACAGGATAGAAATATCATTTTTTTAGAAATGAGAATGTAAATTTTGCTGCACAGTTTTGCCTGAGGAGCAGCATTCAGCTCTGATTGTAATAAGTTACCTCCTGACAGTTGCTCTTAAATCACAGGTCAGAATGACTGCAAATAAATGAAATATAACTCTAGTCTTCTAAAGGTTTCTCTTCTTCTCTTTCCTTTTCTTCTTTTCCCTTCTCTTCTATCCTTACATTTTGCAGCTCAGTTCCAATTTTTCTGTTCTTTTTCCATTGCCCATTTTGGAATACACTTTTTATGTCACTCAGGCACATGTTTAAGTCTCACTAAACAAAGAAAACTTAAGCATGTGCTTATATTTAGCACAAAACTAATTAAGTACTAGCTTTAACTGATGCCTAAATTATTATTTCCTTTCAAGTGTAGCCTCTCCCCATCTTTCACCTCAATTTCTGTTTCTTGGATCTCTAGTGTATTGCTCCCTCACCCTTTCTCCACCTAAGTCTGTTTATATCCAGTCGCCAAAGTTACCCTCTGGTTATCCAGGTACCTGCAAGCCTAAGCAGAGCACTCCAGGAAATCCTGCAGGATGGTTGACAGCCTGCAAATCAAGCTGAGGTGCAGGAGGGACCAGCAGGAGCCATGGGGTGCTCCCAGAGTGCTGGGCAGACAAGAAAGGGTGGCAGAGGAGCCACACAGAAGGCTCTGTAAAGCAGGGATAGCTCTATGCTGCAGGCAATGAAGATGCAGCACCAGCAGGGAAACTTGGGCTAACAGCATAGACTCCTGGCTTCAGCAAGTAACTGCAGCCATTCTGGCCTCTACCCTTTAAGAGGCTGGGGGGAAGAGGGGTTGGACTTCCCTGACTGGCAGAGTCAGGGCTAAAGCAGCCCAGCATCCCTGGCCATAACCTGTAGTGACCCCTAGCTGGTGGCCAGGGGCTACTTCAGGAGAGAGCTCACAAGATAGATGCCACCATGTCCAGAATTGTACGTGTGTATGCTCTGACATGGCTTAACGTGAGTTAGTTAAATCACCTTATTTTAAGTTAACTTAGACATGTGTATGCACTGATTGAGGTCAGTTTGATCATAGAAAATTAGGGTTGGAAGGGACCTCAGGAGGTCATCTAGTCCAACCCCCTGCTTAAGAGAGGACCATCCCTAACTAGATCATCTCAGCCAAAGCTTTGTCTAGCTAGGTCTTAAAACCCCCCAAGGATGGAGTTTCATGGCCTCTCTGGGTAGCCTGTTCCAGTGTTTTATTACCCTCCTAATAAGAAAAATTTTCCTAATATATAACCTAAAATTTCCTTTCTACAACTTGAAACTGTTGCTCCTTGTTCTGTCATCTGCCACCACTAAGAACAATCTAGCTCCATCCTCTTTTGACCTCGCCTTCAGGTAGTTGAAGGCTGCTATTACATCCCCTCTCAGTCTCCTCTTCTCTAGACTAAATAAGCCCAGTTCCCTCAGTCGTTCCTCATAAGTGATGTCCCCTAGCCCCCTCACCTTTTTTCATGTGTTCTGCTGGACCCTCTTCAATTTGTCCACATCCTTTCTGTAATGGGGGGCCCACACCTACCAATACAGCTCAGTATGCTGTTAGCTGTCTTGGCAACAAGGAAAAACTATTGGCTTATATTCAGATTATTGTCCACTGTAACCCTCAGTTCCTTTTCTGAAGAGCTGCTACCCTGCCTGTCAGCCTCCAGCCTGTAGTGGTGCATGAGATTGTTCCATCCTAATTGCAGAACTTTGCACTTGTCCTTGTTGAATCTCATGAGATTTATTTTGGCCTAATCCTCCAATTTGCCTAGGCCTCTCTGAATCCTAGCCCTACCCTCCAGCATATCTACTGCTCCCCCAACCTTGGTGTCATCTGCAAACTTGCTGAGTGTGCGCTCTATACCATCTTCCAGGTCATCGATTAAGACATTAAACAAAACCAGCCCCAGGACTGACCCCTGGGACACTCCACTTGATACCAGCTGCCAACTAGACATCAAGCCATTGATTACTACTCTCTGAGCCTGATGCTTCAGCCAGCTTTCTGTCCACCTTACAGTTCATTCATCCAGCCCATACTTCCTTAGCTTGCCTGCAAGAATGTTGTGGGAGACAGTATCCAAAGCTATGCTAAAATCAAGGTATACCACATCCACTTGTCTCCCCACATCTACAGAGCCAGTTATCTCATCATAGAAAGCAACCAAGTTGGTCAGGCATGACTTCCCTTTGGTGAATCCATGCTGACTGTTCCTAATCACCATCTTCTCCTTCAAGTACTTAGAAATGGATTCCTTGAGGATCTGATCCATTATTTTTCCAGGAACCAAGGTGAGGCTGACTGTTCTGTAGTTCCCTGGATCCTCCTCCTTCCCTTTCTTAAATATGGGCCTTCTCCAATCATCTGGGACCTTTCCTGATAGCCATGAGTTTTCAAAGACTATAGCCAGTTGCTCTGCAATCTTATCAGCCAACTCCTTCAGCACCCACAAGTGTATCCCATCCAGCCCCATGGACTTGTATATATCCATCTTTTGTAAATAGTTGCTAACTTGTTCTTTCACCACTGCTGGCTGCTCACCTCTTCCCCAAACTGTGCTGCTTGGTGTGATATTCTGGGAGCTGATCTTGCCTGTGAAGACTGAGGTGAAAAAGACATTGAGCACTTCAGCCTTTTCTGCATCCTCTCATTCAATAATGGACCCATACTTTCCCTGATCCTCCTCTTGCTAACAACATACTTGTAGAAACCCTTATTGTTATCCTTCACATCACTTGCTAGCAACTCCAACTGCTCTTTGGAAAAAAAATTTAAATTCCAGTTCTTCAAAAATAAGCATTGGCTTTCATCAACTTCTAGTTTCAAAAAGACAACAAGAAAGTGTTGAAATATACTCCTTCAGCAATATCTCTATGAAGTTAAACATTTTAGTTAAAAAAATCCTCATTTTGAAATTGAAACTAATTAGAATAAGTACCAATACAAATGTCAAAATCAGAATGAAATATTTCATTTAATTCAATCTGATTTTAAAATATATCTATTTTGACTTCCCAAACATTTTTGAGATTTTGACCTTTCAATCTGTTTCAGGACAAGAGACTTTCAAGCTTTTGAAAGCTATCATGACATTGAAAAACATTTTCCTTCTCACCTCTGCTTCCTGTGAGATTGTTTTTATATGTAATCACCTGGTAAACTTTCCATTGTTATGATGCAACCGCATTGTATACTTTTGATTGCCTTCAATGACAATTCATACTAGTTCAGTTTTGTGCCTTGTCAACTTGGTAATTGCTGGTCTTACATTCATCCTGGTTTATTACACAAAAGTAATTTAATACTTTAATAATGGCATAAATTATATACTATAATTCCAGTCTTAAATGCCCATTTCATTTACATTTTATAATTTTATGTCACACATAAGACTTATGATATAACTCCCTGTTGCTGTAATAAATCATTTTACAATTTTATTTAGTATTTGGTGATTACATTAAATTAATTTCAGGTCCCATACCCTCCATCATACTAACTGAGCCAGGTGTTACAAATCTCATTTGCTGAACCACTGAAAGACCACAAATGAATTAACATGAAAAAATGTAACCTCTGAAATACATTTATTAATATTTGAGGTCTATCATTACAACAGCCTAATTGAAATGGAACTTTAAATAGTTTAAATACTGCTGCTTATATATACATTTTGCTTTATAGAGACCCTAAAATTATTGAATTGGTCCCAGGCTGTCATTATTTTGACATTATTTAAACACTTATTGCATTTCAGGTTGATGTCTTATCTTACTCTCATGTTCTCTAGAGATAGCATCGAGATGTTTTGCTGCCTAGATGTTTTCTTCTTCCAGCTACAGTCAAAACACACCAAAGCCTGTAAAAGTCTTTTTACTCACTATCCTGGGACCTGGGTCAGGATTTTCTCCTAGATGGCATTACATACTCCATGCCTTGGTTTTGTCGTCTAGTGTGTGGCATAGTGTATGCAGAAAGCACTTGTGTAAATGGTAAACGTGAGCAAGGAAAAGAGAGAATGATTAGATAGTACAGTCTTTAAAACATTCATCTGAGAAGTGGAATTTTTCAGGTTCATTTTACTGTTCCAATGAATAGCTATTAATTTATGCAAGGTAGAATAGCTTTGATTAAGCAAGCCTTACCTCAGAATATCCTACAAACCACATTTTAAGACACTATGCTGGCAGATAAGTGAGCCATGTTCAAATTCACTAAGAGGATCTGAAGGCTCTGGTCACAGCTACCTGTGGCCAGCAGCCATCTGCAAAAGGCAGCCCCACATGCTTCTCCCTGACTAGTCCCTTGTGCCATGGCTGCTCCATCCCTAGCCCTGGCAGTGACATCCCACACCCCAGGCTCCTGTTTGCCATGGCACTGGCCCACCACAGCGACCACCATCTGGCCCAGGGCAGTCTGAGCCCTGCTGGGTCCCCTGCACTTAGCACCCACCTGGCCAGCCTCACTGTACTTCCAGCTGTAGCCCACCTGCACAACCACCTTCTTCCCCATGCTATTTACAAGTGGTGCATGCATGCCTTCTCAGGGTGGGGGACTGTGGGATGGGGGTGCCTAGGGAGTTCAGACCCCACATATCAACACACACACACACATGCTCCCTCACCCCATACCCACCCCCAACACCTATCCCCCTCACAAAACCCCCACATACACACACACCTTCCCCCACACCCCACATACCCACAGCCCCCCACAAATCTATACTCACCCCGAATACCTCCCACCCTCCCACAATATACAAGAGTAAGACTTCATTTTAAGTTATTGTGCAATCACCTCTATGTGCACAACACAAACATGTAAATCAGGACAAAATATTTTTTTAAATTAAATTGATAAATGTTATAGATGTTTTATTTTTAGAATATAATTTGGTATTTTTCTGGTTCTGAGATGGCAAACCCCCATACAGAAAGGAGTACTCCCAGGGCCAAGGGGAGGGACTTCTGGTGGCAAAGGTCAGGGGTTAGGGGGTGGGACTTCCAGTCTCAAGATGGTGACCAGGGGGTGGGGCACCTGTCAGGGGGTGGGGCTACCCATGTGGCCCTCAACAGCTTGCCAAAACTCGGTAAGCAGCTCTCCACCAAAAATAATTGCCCACCCCTGTGCTAGCCTGTCTAGGTCCACCTGTATCCGTAGCCTATCTTCAAGCATGACCACGCTCCCCCATAACTTGGTGTTATCCATGAACTTGGCCAGTGAGCTCTTCACCCCCCACATCCAAATCATTGATAAAGATGTTGAAAAGCCCAGGACCAAGCACTGACTCCTGAGGGACACCACTGGCCACTTCTTGCCAAGATGACAGATCCGTTCATTTGAACTCTCTGGGTCCTACCCCACAGCCAGCTTCCTACCCACCTAACTGTCTCACAGGTAGCATGCAGGTAGAAAATTTATACCTGATTAGTTACTGCACAGTAATGCATGTGTAGACACATTACTGCACAATAACATGGGAGCTTCCTGGCTGGTTCTGCTCAGCCACTAGGGGTCCAGCCAGAGGCCAGCCCCAGGGCTCCTGCCTGGCCCCTCACTTGCTGCTTGTCTGAGCTTCTGTCTGGCAGCCCCTAGCTGCAGAGTATAAAATCCTGCAGCCATCTTGTGCCTTGGGGCACACACTCCAGGGAGCTGGCAGAAGCTGCGTGTGGCTGCAGCACCACAGCAGGCCCCATGTGCCCCCCTGGACAGCCCACAGTCTTTGTTTGCTGGGTCTGCCCTCCTCCCAAACTGTTGCCTGGCACAGGTGAGTGCTGCAAAGCACTGCAGTTTGCTGCACCCCTTGTCCAGCCTTGTGATCCCACCAGGGCTGCTGGCCCTACTGGCTGTGCCACCAGGCCCAGCACCTGCTCCCCACTGCTGCTTACCCCCCGCCTCTCTTTCTTTGCAGGACAGTGGTGAAGTACCTCAGTCATGCAGCTATTTAAACACTTATGATAGAGGCACTCCCTGTCTGTGCCTCTCTCAGGGGTGCCCAGTCAGCTGGTATGAGGCCTGAACACCCACATTTATGAGGCTCTGGTGGCTGGGATGCATGCACAAGGCCACTCCCAGTCAGCATGGCAGTGCCACATTAAGATCAAGGACCTGCAGACCCAAGGGGTGTCCCTGACTGACCACAATCATTGGTCTAGTGGGCCCCCCAGGACCATGCCTTTTTTGTGGAAGCTGACCCATACTCTGGTGGCCTGGAAGCCCATGCCCATGATCCAACCTGATAACTCCAGTGACAGATCACTGGAGAAGGGGACCTTTGGCCTTCAGCACCCCAGCCTGCACTCCTCCCTGCCTGTAGCACCCACTGACAGCCTGAGGAGCCCTGGCCAGTGGCTGCCTCACGCTCAGTCCTGCCCCTCACCCACCCACAGGACCTGGCCACCCAA
>NW_005842841.1:573165-578840 GCF_000455745.1 Alligator sinensis
CCCCCCAGCATGCAGAGAGGTGGGACACAGGCCAGGACTTTATTGAGCAGTCCATGACCCTGCAGCTGGGTGGACACAGGCCTCTCATGCACCAAGGAAGTCATTGGTCCCAGAAACAATCTCCTCCTCCACAACTGGGGGCAGGAATGTGTAGCATGCAAAAGATAGAAATTCAGGTGGCAGCAGAGGTTGTGCAGCAGGCCAGGCTTGGCCACCATGCTGTCATAGCTCAGGGCCACAAAACAGGAGCCCAGGTGTGCCCAGGGTATAAGCAGGATCAGCAGAAGCAGGGCATAGCAGCCTGGGCAGCCTTCCGCCTATATAAACTGTCCTGCCAATAGCACATGAAGCAGGGGTATGCTTGAGGTGCAGTGGCATTATGGCAGGGGGCCAGCCCTGGACCACTTGCCTAGAAAGGCCCCCAGTGGGGAGGGGAAGGACACAGCCAGCCCCTCACCCCAGTTGTCTGGGAGCCCCGCATGCCCTGAGCCCAGGTGCTTGGTGGCAGCACAGCAGAGCAGTGGGCCTGCAGGGGCAGAGCGGGGAACCAGCAGGGGCTAGAGCTGTGGCACCAGGTGCTGCCAGCAGCCTAGCCTGGTCCACCCTGGGAAGGGGGCAGGGAGACAGGGGGCCTGTGGCCAGCCCCTGCAGAGCAAGTGCGGATATGGGGCTTGGGCAGCACCTCTAATCTGAGACCAGGCAGTGCAGGCCCCCTACAGCAGAGAATCTTATCTCTCAATGTTTCAAACTCTCACAAAAGCCTTCTGTCTCTTGTCTTGGCAGGGCCCACATCTGGACATGGTAGGAAAGCCACAGGAGCCTGCAGGATCACTATCACAGGCTCACCACCACCTGCTGCTGGAACTACCCAGAGGCACCAGCTGCAGCAGTGGTGCAGCCATGATATTACTCACCTGCTCCACAGCTGGTGGTTGCAGTGGATAACGGGGTGGCAGACCAGGAGTTGTGGTGGGTGGAGGACCCCACCTGGGAGGCCAACCAGGAGGAAGTGCAGCTGTGGGCATGCCACGCCCACTGTGCCAAGCTGATGGTCCTGGAGTGGTGGTTCATGGAGCTGCTGGAGCAGCAGCTGGCCACCCAGAACTACACAGCAGAGACTGTACCCATGTCCCCCACTCCACATCTGCCCCCCCAGCCCCACAGGGCCCCAAGGTCCTGCCCATCACCCCACAGCAGGCCCCCAGCAGCACCTTGGAGCAGGTGCTGCAGCATCTGCCAGCCGCATGCATCCCCAAACTTCACCACAGCCCCTGGACCCAGAAGGGAACTGTCTGCAGCTGGAATTCTGGCTGTCTGCACCCAGGCTCTCCACTCTGGGCAGCCACACCCCTCAGTCCCTCACAGATGGACTTGGGGGTAGGGGTCAGACACATGAAGTGTGTTTCAAGTTTGGGAAACAGGGGTTTTATTCTTGGTGGGTGGAGAGGGCACTGTATGTGGAGTCAGGGGGAGGTCTGTATACAATGAGCAGGGGAGGAGAGATGAGGGGGTTTGTTGTATTAATAAAGTTTGTACTGTTTGACCTATGCATGTATCCTGAAGTGGTGCTGGGGGTGGGCAGGGGTTTGGGAGTGTGTGGGTAGCAGAGCAGGCAGGCTTGTGTGGAGAGTGCAGAAGGAGAGGTCAGCCAGAGCCTCCCACAGCTGCTGCTCTGGGCCCAGCTGGTGGGTGAGTGGCTGTCCTGGGGCCTGAGCTGGGGGCCATGGTGGGTCCAGCAAGGCCAGCACCATGTCCAGCAGAAGCTCAAGGTGCTGGTCGTTGCAGCAGGGCACTGGGTGCCGCTGGCAGGGAAAGCCATGGCACAGAGAGGCAGGGTAGGGAGGGAGGGAGGTGTTGCGTACCGCCTCTGCTTTGGGCATGCAGCTCCTGGGCAGGGGAGGGGCTGGGCAGGGATCAGAGGGTAGGGGTCTGCTTTTAAGATGGCCACCAAGTGCTGGCAGCTGCATCTGGCCTCAGTATGGCTGCCAAATGCTGGCAGCCATGTGACTGGAGGCTGGAGCTCCCCCAGTGGCCACAGGGGCACATAGCAGGCTGCTCTGATTTGGGACTAAATCTAGTCCCAGGTTGACTGCACATGTAGACACCATCCCTATTACTGCTTAGTGCTTACTGCACAGTAACTTTAAAGTGCAGTAAATGCCTGTGTAGACGTGCCCACTGAGTGCTACCAGCTGAAGTAGAATCCATCTCATCTCAGGTTGGTTTTTTTTCCTGTTATGCATCAATTTGCACTTCTCAATATTGAACTTTGTCTGCCATTCTGTTTCCACTCCCTCAATATTATTAGATTATTTTTCAGTTCTTCACAATCAGCATTTTTTTACCATGGCAGCATCATATGCAAACTTGGCCACCTTACTATTTACAGCACCTTCCAAAACTTTTGGAAATGATTTTCAAGTTTGAAAATTGCTCTATTTTTGAGGTAACAATGAAAATTAATATTTTATGATGAAGAAACTGACAAGCTGTTAACTGACTTATATATTACAAGAGCAGCTGTTGGATCCGATTCTTTACTGCAGCTGGATGTTACTTCACATTTGCTTGGAAACTCCCATAATATGAAATAAAAATATTTCCCAAATGTATTGGGGGGGGGGGGGGGGGGGAATACCATATAATTTCTACAATACAAGAACTTAGTACTAGATGTGTCTTTAAAGGGCTTCTCTGAGGATGTGGACTTTATGCCATAGTTGTTAATGAAAGCACAAATTTAAGGCTCCTGGTAAACATTACTTGAATAGCATCATGGCTTTTTTTTCTGCAAAGAAAACATTAAGTCAAGTGCATGTCTATGCATGCTGTCAGGAGAAATAAAAAGTGGCTGACAGCTTGCACTGCTGCTAATGACCAGCTGAGGGGTGTTCTCTGCTACACAGCACAACTGAAGGAGTTAGATGGGTCTACCAAGGAGTCATCCCCCAAGACCCCAAAAAAGCAAGGAAGGTGGTTGGCGGGGGCAGAGCAGGAATCTGTCTTTTGAGCTAGGCACACTGGTAATTCTCCTTTACCCCAACTCCCCCACCAAGCAAGAGGGGGACCAAAGACTCCCTGGCACTGAGCAGACAGAAATGACCCCTAAACAGGGAGCCAGACAAGCAAAGAAACCTGATGCCCCAGCTTGACCTCAGCCCTGGGTTCTCTGTCCCTCCCCAGTGGCACCAAACACAGGGGGAGGGAAAATCTCCCTCCCTCTCCCCACATGGAGCAGATGAGCAGGGTAACTCCTGCCCAGCCAGAGTTCAGGGGACAGAAAGAGAACCCAGGCTAATCTCAAGTTGGGGTAGGGGTTTTCCCACTCACCTGCTCCACAAGCAGGGGTGAAAGACAGGGATTTTCCCTGTGCCTGGTGCTGCCAGGGATGGGGAGAGAACCTTGGGGTCAACCTGGGGCAGAAGTTTCCCCGTGTTTTGTGGTTTTACCCAGTGTGGGTAAAGGAAGTGCTTAGCTACTGGGTAGAGCTTTCTCCTGCTTTGTCCAAACGGGTGGTAAGCAGGCATGGAACCCCCCCCACCAGAGAGGTGTATGTTCAAACCAGTCAAACTATTTGTTCAAAGTTGGGTGCTTTTCCAAATAAATGTATACTGAATGGAAAGAGCAGTGCACCCTGGGATGCTGGAGGACCCAGCAGATACCTATCACATGATGTGTTCTCTGACAGACATTCAAATTAAAGCTGGATAGAAACCACCTATAAAATTATTATATGTTTTTCCAGCACTTACTTTGTAGCTGGTTGGCTCTTTTTATAGCTAGGTGACCATTTTTATGGAGTAATAGTTACTTTACAAGTTAGCTACATTTATTGCACAACTAACCAAACAACTGTGTAACAGATGTAACGTGTCAGGGGCTCAATAAGTATCACAAAGTTAAGTCAATGGAAATTATCATTCACACCAACAAATAATTTTACTTTCATCTACACTAAAGCTATTTTTTTCACCCCATTCAATTTTCTTGACCACTTAAGGATACACAGTATATTTTATTTTGTGCAAACAATCTATTACAGTTTCAAGGTTATAGTATTCTCAACCATATCTCTAGTCATTTGAGTCTGTTTCCTTATAACCTTTAAGTAATTGGTAAAAAGGAATGAGGCTTCAAGTCATTTCCTCACATTCATTCATGAAAGAATCACTTCTGAGTTGCAACATTTCTATACTTTAAACTATTAATGCCCTAACTGCCACCACTGTTCCAGTTCATCAGCCAAGTGAATGGAGCAAGGTGTGACCTGTCAGTGTCTCTGATTGTCTACCAGTTCATTTTATGAAATCTCATGTTCATAGTTCTTAACCTTATATCTGAAAAGTTCTCAATTTCCCAGTGTCTGCTTTTTAGTTTCAAGACTGCTGATCTGTCTCAGTAACACATGTATCTTTTGAAATAGATTCAATTTAGTTTCTCTCTCTCCACATACTTAAAAAGCTAAAGATTGAGGGATTAACAGATGTAGGCAAATACTGCAAGGAAATTTCCAGTAAATTATTGATTTGTTTTTTTTTTAAATGAATTCTCTTCTTTTCTCACTGTCTCTCTATGTGGGATAGGTAACCCACTGAACATATTTAATATCAGAAATATCAAGAGGAAAAACAAGTTTTAAGTAAACAGTGTAATGTAAAAGCAAAATTAAACTTCCTTGAAGTCTTGAAAAAAGATTTAAGCACTCTGTTCATTTAATAAGAACTGGGCTCATATATAGACATTAGGGCTGGGAGGGACCTCGGAAGATCATCGAGTCCAGCCCCCTGCCCCTGGGGCAGGAAGTCAGCTGGGGTCATAAGATCCCAGCAAGTGTCCAAATGTGTCTTAAAAGAGTCCAGAGTAGGGGCTTGCACCACCACTGGTGGGAGTCTATTCCAGGCCTTAGGGGCTCAGACCATAAAGAAGTTTTCCTTTATGTCCAGCCTAAAACAGTCTTGGAGGAGTTTGTAGCCATTGGACCTTGTCATCCCTTCGGGAGCTCTGGTGAACAGATGTCCCCCCATATTCTGATGCATACTCCTTGTATGCTTATAGGCTGACACCAGGTCACCCCTGAGCCTGCACTTTTCCAGGCTGAAGAGTCCCATAGCTCTCAGCCTCTGTTCATAAGGCCTGTTCTCCTGCTTTCTGATCATGCATGACTCTTGCAAGCTTCACCACATCCTTCTTGAATTGTGGAGCCCAGAATTGGATGCAGTACTCCAGCTGCAGCTTCACTAAAGCCAAATACAGTGGGAGGATGACATCCTGGGATTTACTTGAGAAGCATCTATGGATGCAAGCCAGAGTTTTGTTTGCTTTGTCAGCTGTGACATCATTGGTGGCTCATGTTCATATTGTGGTTCATCATGACTCCCAAGTCCCTTTCGGCCATGGTGCTAGTGAGTGTAAGTAGTATATAGGGTACACATCTTGTCAAACTGTAAAAACTGATAAGCCCCACCCACTGACAGGTGCCCCGCCCCCTTGAGCCCACCCCTAGACACGCCCCCTCCTGGCCACCATCTTGGCTGCCATCTTGCAAACGGAAATCCCGCCCCTAACCCCTGACCTTTGCCACCGGAAACTCCACCCCTGACCCCTCCTGGCAACCATGTTGGTAGCCATATTGGCTGGCCTGTTGCCTTCCAGAACAACCCGGTCCCACCACATGG
>NW_005842841.1:579252-580015 GCF_000455745.1 Alligator sinensis
ATGACACCAGAAGGACAACGCAGCAGCAGCTCTATAACCTTGGTACTTGGAAAGAAAAGCTGCTTTTGTGACAATCAGAGTCCTGGTGCTTCAGAAGAAGAGGGTGCTGTGGCCTTTAGAAGACAACTAGGAATTGAACGAACTGGACCTGTCTCACCAAGGAGTCGTAGAAGGCTCATGAAAACTCTTGTACGTGTTTGTTGTTATGGCATAGTGCAATATTGTTTGAGAGAGAGACTTTTTGAAAGCTGTAGGGGTTGCCTTCTAAATGCACCAGGTCAAGGAAGCCACGAATGTCTGGACAGGACAGATGAGGACATAAACCAGACAATTCGGCAACTTTGTATTGATCTGTGTGTGGAGAGTATTCTAAATGTTGTAATGGCATTAGGGTACTCTATGGATTGTCTATGCCTCACTGAGAAACATTTAGCTCAGGGCGTGGCAATTATAAACCATATTTATCTGGCTGGAGACCCACATGCTGCTTTACATGGTGTTATTCATGAGGAGGATAAACCTCTAGTACCCTACATTGAACGTTTAATTGGAACAAGAAATTATAAATTCCTGTTCCAGAGAATAATGTAGCCAGGATATAGTATAAAACTTGTAAAAGGTGTAAATTTTCTACAGAGACTGATGAAAATAAAAACTTATTAAAAACACATTCTTACAGATGTCATTCTTTAAGGGAGGGCATAGAGGGTTTTTGGTTATAAGGGTCACAGCTAAGGACTTGTTGGAACAGGCCTAAAGAAAA
>NW_005842841.1:582996-583784 GCF_000455745.1 Alligator sinensis
CCTGTGGAGCCAGACAGCAGGTCTGATGAATGTGATGTTGAAGACCCTCTAGGGGACCCCTCAAATAACCCCACTCCCCTTGATCCTGTGTAGACAGACAACCATGTTGATGAAAATGAATTAGAAGATGCCTCAGAGAGTTCCTTGAATGTAGACTCTCCTGAGCCTGTAGAGGATGTCATGCCAGATGTAGAAATGGTATGGGTGAGAAGGAGGGAGTGGTCTATAGCTAGGTTCAGAGCCCAGAGGTATATAGAGGAGTTTCATTTTAGGAATCTCAAACTTGTACCTGTACATGTGGCTTTTGAAGCTATAAGAAGGGGGGTAGAACGAATTGTAGAAAATCTCCACCGTTTATTCACGCCTGCTGACTATGCCCAGCTCCGTATTGAAGCAAACGGCATGCACAACTGTTTATATTCCCCAACTATTAATTTAAATGACATGTCCACTGACCAGTTTTTAGAGTGGATCAGCAAGCTCTTACAAAGTCAGAGAGAAATACTCTTTGATTCAACATTTCGATTGATTGTGGTAGTTGTAAGAGGTGTGGGTGGTGGTGCTCGGAGAGTGATAAGTTCTATTACCTATTTCCAAATTATTGCCAAAAAGAGACGGTATTTAATAGATCTTAATATCTTTGATACTAAGCTCTGTTTTGCTGGTAGTCTGCTTGCTCTGACCACTCTTAGAGGAGCCACAGATGCAGAGTTGCTACATGGTGCAAGCCAACTGCATGAGAAGTTGGGGTGGTCAGCACAAAAGCAGGTTATGCTGAAGGACGTAGC
>NW_005842841.1:588126-590208 GCF_000455745.1 Alligator sinensis
CCCAGGGCAACCCCTTCATGTTGTCCAGGGGTGTCTTTGTCTTTCAGACCAGCCGAAAACAGAGTGGCGAGTGTGTCATCACTGTAGTTGAGCACCGATTCAATGAAGGCTCTGTAAGGGTAACAGTTGTTGCTCTGGCTTATGAGACGATCTCCCAGAGTGACATCCAGCTGGCTGAAAATAGAGGCTAAGGGGTAATTCACCAACCCTACTGCAGCCCCATCATCAAGATCGGTTCCGTCACCTTTTGCAATCTTGCAACAAAGGTACAGCAATGTATTGTTAAAATCCATATAATCTTCGCCATTCCCAGCAATGAAAAAGTCAAGGGGGGCAGACTCTGTAATAGCTGAGGGGGGGGGGGTCTCAATGTACAGATTTTTCTCAATACTGGTCTGTGTAGGGGCTATCTGAAACAAATCCAGCTCAGATTTGGTACACTCTTCGGTCCTGACATGAACAAAAGCCATGACCATTAAAATATATTTCTTTTTCTTCCAGTAGAGCACCCCTTCTTCCTCCCAGACAGTTGCTTCTTCGTCTTTCATTTCTGTCTGACCTGGCACCTTAGCTTCTTTCTTTTAAGGGGTTGGGGCGGGCCTGTACACCGGGGATGTGATGCAGCTCTCTTTCTTTTAAGGCTCCTTTTTTTAATATACACAAGGCCAGACCCGCCCTGATTTGTTGACCGGCCCACCTTATCTAGAACAGCTTGGGAGACGTGGCCACCCACATCCTGGGCTATGTTTTGAGCGGTGCTCTTAACATGTGGTTTAATAATCTCCAGGCCCCTTTTCAAAAGAGGGATGGCTTTTCTAAACAGACTGCGGAATATGCCCCCAACACCAGCCCCATACATCACGGGCATCCCCTGATAACCGGGGAGACCATACCCAGCTTGAGTTTTGTAATAATTTCTGTACAAGGATGGATCCCCATAATTTTTTACCACCACCATTGTGTTTTTTCTTATTTCAAAGCACCAAAGTCCTTCGGGGATGCAGGTGGAGCTTAACGATCACCTTGCCAAAACGAAATGAGACGTGTCTATTCTGATCCGTCTTTATTTCAATGCTGATTGTGTCAATGTGGTGCTGACTCATGGGGATATAGTGCGGCTTGTCATATGCAATAGTGACAAACTCATTGTTTTTTCCACGGGTAGGTACGCAGCGTAGCAAGGGAACCGAAAAGTCCCCAACAAGCTGGTGTTCAACAATGTCCGTGTAGAGATACAATGAATTGAATCCTCCGGTAATATCAACTGTAAAGGGGGTTCTTTTAACAGTGGATCCAGGTAGTAACCCCAAAATATAGGCTAGTTCACCACCAGTAGAAAAAGCATAAGAGTTATCACTGGCTTTCAGTCTAATTTTTCTGTCCACCTGGTCATAGAACATAACTAATTCAGGCGGGGTAGGGTGACTGGCAATGATATCATTCATAAGATCCAACAACTCTGTGATGGATGAATAATACCCACGGCGCAGGACATACCCCCATTTTTTAGCTTCAGAAAAGATTTCAAAACGGGTGTCTTCGTTGATGTTGTTCCAGCTATGTGGGTATTGTATTTCTGCTAACCCTACCTCCCATTTCCCCAAAAGATCCAGAGGTTTAAGCAGCTGTATGGTAAAGTTCGAGCTGGTGTTCTATGGGAAAACCTTGGCGCAGGCATTACTGGGTAAAGTGATGTAAAAACCACTGTCGCTCATCTTGCTCTTTCAACAGCAGTAATACCTTGTCTTTTATTCTAAATGTTACAGGTTTGGGAGGCTTCTACCCAGCTATTAAATTTAGCTGGCCACCCTAACCATTTCACAAGTAACTGTTTCTTTCTCCCCTTTCCTTTCTCTGCTAGGACTTTTTCAATCCTGTAAACTTTGTCCTGTTTTGGGTTCACTTTCTGTAATTCTTCAGGATAAAAAGAACCCTCGATTGGTTCATCTTTGTAATCTTTTAGGTGGTAGAGCGGGGTCTGTGCTCGCTTAATGACTTCATCCACTATGAAAATTTCATCGGTGAATGTTTGTTCATAACCTTTTTCAAATCTCCCCTTGGTTCTAGACACCCTCACGTGGT
>NW_005842841.1:591903-609664 GCF_000455745.1 Alligator sinensis
CCGTTTGCAAGAGGGTGCCCAAGGTGGCGGCCAGGAGGGGGCGTGTCTAGGGGCGGGGCACCCGTCAGGGGTGGGGCTTATCAGTTTTTACAGTTTGACAAGATGTGTACCCTATATACTACTAGTGTAGCACTGCTGAGCCTATAAGACTGCTACGGGTTTTTTTTCCCTGAGGTGGAGTACCTTGCATTTTTCCATATTGAATGACATCAGGTTTATAACCGCCCACTTACTAAGCCAACCCAGGTCAGCCTGGATCACCAGCCTATGGTTTGGAGTGTGTAGAGGCTCTACACCAATGTTTGATGTCATCAGCAAATTTGGCCAGTCCACTACTGACACCAGTGAGACTTGAGTCTGCCATGGTTAAAAAATAATATAGATAACTTTGTTAATTACAGTTTACTGAGTTGGAGAAAGGATTCACTATGTAACACAGTATAGATCCTTCTGGCCTTTAAACCTATGCAGTTGTTATTTCTAGAATGTATATGGCAAGAATGTAATTCTCCCATAAGCTAACAGTGTATTAGCCCAATTTAAGGTGCATTAAGGACACACGTCTACACATGTGCACCCTTAATGTACCTTCAAAAGATAATTTTAGGCTAAACATGCCTAATTTGATACTTGTATAAAGCAAGTATCAAATTTAGGTGCAATTAGTCAAAGCACATTAATGTACATGTAGACATTATGTATATGTGTACATAATGTACATGTGTTAATGAACATTAACGCAAAGACTTCAGTGCTGGGTCCACCCAGCCACAAGGGGGCTGGCCACAGCCTGGCCTCAGGGCTCCTGGCTGTCTGCCTGTCCTCCTCCAGGGCTGGGCTGCTCTCTGGCAACCACTAGCTCCAAGCTATAAAAGCCTCCAGCCATTTTGTGCCTTGGGGCACACAGCACAGGAAGCCTGGAGAAGCCAGTGCCCTGTGGCCCCCTGGACAGGATTTAGGCAGTCTCTGCCTGACCTTTCCCCTAGCTGGAGCTACTTCTTAGCCAGAGGTGAGTGCCACAGAGAGCTACAACCTACTGCATCCTTTGCCCAGCCCTGAGATTCCTGCCAGGGCTGCTAGCCCCACTCTCTATGGCAGCAGGGCCAGCACCTGCTACCTGCTCCTGCTCAACCCCAGCTCTGTCTCTTTGCAGGCACTGTGGTGAAACACTTCTGTCACAAGGCTCCCCATCCCTGGGCATGCCTCTGTCCTGGGTGCTGCTGGCAGCTCTCCAGGGCCAGCATCACAGGGACAGCTGAACAGGTCCCCAGAGAGCTGGCATGGGAAACATGTCCACCACATCATCCCCATCAAGCCCCGGCCCTGCCTATGTGCCCATGCCCATACTGAATGCCTGTGGCCCCAACTGGACCCAGGAGGAGGTACAGAAACTTGTGGGACTCTGGGGCAAGGCCAACATCCAAAGGAAGTTTCTGCAGAGTGGGCCACAAATGCCCATATTTACGAAGCCATCTCAGCCAGGATGCAAGTGTGAGGTCACTCTCAGATGGCATGGCAGTGTTCCATGAAGGTCAAGGTCTAGCAGGCACAGTGGGTGGCCATGATTGACTTCAATCATCAGTCCAGTCATGCCAAGAAAACCATGCCCTTCATGAGGGAGCTGACCTGCATTTTGCTGCCCTGAGACCCAGGCTGCATCCCTGAGAGTGCCACCAGCAGGAACTTGTCCTCCTGCTAAACGCAAATAACTATGATGTCATAGAGATAATGGAGACCTAATGGGACTCCCCCCGTGACTGGGCCACAGGTATAGATGGCTATACCCTGTACAGGAGGGATCGAGTGGACAAAAGGGGCAGAGGTGTAGCTCTCTACATCAAAGAAAGCTACACGTCCCTGCAAGCCAACATTGGCACCCATGGTGGATGACTTGAGACCCTCTGGGTTAAAATCCTTGGGGAACAAGGCACAGGGTGCCTATGGTGGGAGTCTACTACAGACCCCCTACCCAGGGTCAAGATCTTGACCAGGAGTTTGCCAGGGAATTGGCTGAGGCCACGCACTGCCAGTGTATGATTGTCGTGGGAGACTTTAACTACCCAGAAATCTCATGGGAGGAGTGCTCAGCCAAATCCGAGTGGTCACAAAGCTTCCTGTCATGTATGGATGACCTCTATCTGACGCAGGAAGTCTACGGGCCGATGAGAGGTAAAGCGCTGCTCGACCTCAAACTGGCAACCGGGGATTACCTAATCAGTGACCTAATGATCGAAGGGAAGCTGGGTGACTGTGACCACGAGCTGATCACCTTCACCATCTGCCATAAAGCTGGCAAGTCAGTCAGTAATACAGAAGTCCTCCACTTCAGGAAAGCTGACTTTGACAAGCTAAGGAGGCTTGTCAGAGAGGCCCTAAAGGGCCACAACCCAAAGGGGAGGGCAGTTCAGGACAAGTGGTTGCTCCTCAAGGGAGCAATCCTGGATGCGCAAGCAAAGTCCATCCTGTCTCGGAGAAAAGGCAGCAAAAGGACACACCAGCCCCCTTGGCTCTCCAGGGAACTGGCAGACCTCCTGCATCTTAAAAGGAAGACCTACAAAGGATGGAGGACTGGAACCACCACCAAGGAGGAATACTCTGCTCTGGTCCAGACCTGCAGAGAGCAAACCAGGAAAGCCAAGGCTGCGATGGAACTCCAGCTAGCTACAAATATCAAGGAAAATAAAAAGTCCCTTTTTAGGTACGTGGGAAGCCAGAGGAAAAGCAAGGGCAACTTTTGACTCCTGCTAAACCAGATGGGGCAACTGACAACCGATGCCCAAGAAAAAGTGAACTTGCTAAATGGGTACTTTGTGCCAGTTTTTCACCAGTCCCATGGGATGGCCTTGCCCACTATGGGTCAGAGAGGCCCAGGTGAGGGAGATTCCTTGCCCTCCATCATGAAGGAACACCTTGACAGGCTGGATACCTTCAAGTCAGCTGGCCCTGATGGTTTATACCCAAGGGTACTCGAAGAGCTGGCAAGCAGCCCCTGGAATGGATCTTTGAGAACTCCTGGTGCTCTGGTGAAGTGCCTGAAGATTGGAAGAAGGCCAGTGTCATGCCTATCTTCAATAAAGGGAGGAAAATAGATCTGGCAAGCTACAGGCTCATCAGCCTGACCTCTATCCTGGAGAAGGTCTTGGAAAAGATTATCAAAGAGACCATCCTTAACTTACTAGCTGATGGCAATATCCTGAGGGATACCCAGCATGGGTTTGCTGTGGGTAGGTCTTGTTGACCAATCTCATTTCCTTTTATGACCAGGTGACCTATCACCTGGACAAGGGAGAAGAGATTGATGTCGTATGTCTTGACTTTAAAAAAGTCTTCGATCTGGTATCCCATGATCACTGTGCCCACCTGGCCTCAAACATCTGGTCACGTGCAGCTTTGGTCTGAATGTTCAATGGTGCCTGCCTTACCGTCCCTGGTGGTCTGTTGAGTAGATGTTCGCTTCCAGTGTGGTCTTCCCCAGTATCACCTGCCATGACTTTGAATCTTATTTCAGTGGAGGGTCGAACCACTCGGAGTCCCTCGAAGGTGGAATGTCTATCTGGCAGTCTTCTGCGAGGCTCCACCTCCCCTCTACCTCGCCCTTACACCCAACCTTGGCGGGTCACTGCTGTCCTCGTGGCCTGATTCCCGAGCGTTGAGCCCCTGATAACTTTCACAGGCGGGGTGCGGCCCCCCTGCGAATCAGCAGCCTGCGGTATCCTTCCCAGGCCATGAGGTCGCTGCCTTTCCTTAAAGTTAACACCAAACCTAAGCCCTATGTAACAATCAGGCTCCACGAGCCCTGACACTCAACCCCTCCAGAAGTGGGAAACACAAAATACAAAAAAAACCCTGCTGACACATTCTGAGGGACCCAACCATCCCCTTGCCAGGTCCCCTTGACTGAGTCACTACCAACCCACCCCTGACCCCATGGGGCAATGCTAGGCCCTGTATGTGGCTGTAATATCCTGTGGTTTTCACCACAATTCCTCTCCCTCGTCGCCCAGCCTTCTATATCTCCAGGCCCCCTGCAGTCCTTCAATGGATGCCTGTCCTCCCGTTACCCACAGGATCGGCGACACACCACCGAGGTCCACACTTTGCAGCCTCTCGTACTGCCCTAGCCTCTTGTCTCCCACCTGGTGTGCCTCTTCAGATTCCCTGGTGTCCTCAACGGTCCCACCTGATCTGGCGCTGGGTAATGTGTCAGCACCTCCTGCCCCTCTGCAGCATAGGCACTGGCATTGGAGTCTCTCCATGCCCCTCTGCCCTTTTCTCCAGGCTTCTGGTCGGGGAGGAGCTGCCTCTGGCTCTCGGCTCTCTTTGCTACAGCCAGCAGTCTCTGGCTTGCAGTGTGTGCTGCAGGATCCTTCCCCACTGGGGAAAATGGCCTCTGTCCCATTTCACTCCCTCAGGAGCTTTGAGGGGCCCCCTCTGGCTGGTGCTCCTGCTGGTGTCCATCTGCCCCCTGCCTCTTCACTGGTGGCCCATTTTATTTCCTCCAGCTGGCGATCACCACTGATGTTACCAGCTGGCCGCAGCTGTATAAAACCGTGGCTGACGATCCACACAGTTTCCTCTTCGTGTTCCGGCATTGCCATGAGTTCCACTGCAGGTGAGTATTCCCCTTTACTTTTGTCTTTTCCTCCCTTCCCTTCTGAGGATTCCTGATCCCAGGTTTCCCCCCTGGCCCTTTGGGGGTCCTCCCTTTTGTTTTTCCCTGTGACAATCACCTATTGGCAAAACTGGCTAACTGCAGCCTCAACCTCACCATGATTTGCTGGCTGGGGAATTGGCTCTGAGGTAGGACCAGAGGGTGGTGGTTGATGGGAGCCAATCGTCTTGGTGCGCGGTCACCAGTGGGGTCCCTCAAGGCTCTGTCTGAGGGACTATACTGTTTAACATCTTCATCAATGATGTGGACATTGGTGTCAGAAGTGAACTGGCCAAGTCCGCTGATGACACCAAACTCTGAGGTAAAGCATCAACACCTGAGGACAGGAGGGTGATCCAGGAAGATCTTGAGAGGCACGAAATGGGCAGATGAGAACCTGATAATGTTCAACACTTAAAAATGCAAGGTTCTTCACCTCGGGAGGAAAAACCTGCAGCATGCTTATAGGCTCAGCAGAGCTACACTGGTTAGCACTACAGATGAAAGGGACGTGGGGGTCATGACTGACCACAAGATGAACATGAGCCTTCAATGTGATGCTGCAGCTAGTAAAACAAGCAAGATGCTGCCTTGCATCCATAGATGCTTCTCAAGCAAATCCCAGGACCTCATTCTCCCATTGTAGGCGGCCTTGGTGAGGCACAGCTGAAGTACTGCATCCAGTTTTGGGATCCACAATTTAAAAGGATGTGGAGAAGCTTGAGAGAGTGCAGAGGAGAGCCATGCACATGATCAGGGGTCAGGAAAATAGACCTTATGATGAGAGGCTGAGAGCCATGGGACTCTTCAGCCTGGAAAAGTGCAGGATCAGGGGTGATCTGGTGGCCACCTATAAATTTATTGGGGTGCTCATCATGATCTGGGGGAACATCTGTTCACCAGAGCGCCCCAAGGGATGACAAGATCAAATGGTCACAAACTCCACCATGACCGATTCAGGCTGGACATAAGGAAGAACTTCTTTACTGTCCAAGCCCCCAGGGTTTGGAATAGACTGCCACTGGAGGTGGTTCAAGCACCCACTTTGAACACCTTGAAGACACATTTGGATGTTTATCTTGCTGGGATCCTATGATCCCTGCTGACTTCCTGCCCCTGGGGCAGGGGGCTGGACTCAATGATCCTCCGAGGTCCCTTCCAGCCTGAATGTCTATGAAATCTATGAAATTCTTGGCAGTGGGGGTCAGGGACATGTAGCACTGCAACAGGTAGCCCTCCAAGCAGTGGCAAAAGTTGCAGGACAGTCTAAGCTGGCTCCCCACACCACAATAGCTCAGGGGCCCAAACCAAGAGCACAGGTTTTCCTGGGGCACTAGCAGAATCAGCAGCAGCAGGACATAGTGGCTCGGACACTCCTCCACTTGCACAAACAGCTCATCATGCTCTGCCTGGGGCAAATGAAGTAGGGGCATGCTCAGAGCGTAGTGGCAGTGTGGGGGAGGGCCAGCCCTGGGATGTGTCCCCAGAGATTTCCCCTTTTGGGAGGGCTGGGGCATAGGCAGCCCCCTCACCCCAGTTGCCTGGGAGCTCCGCACACCCCAAACTCAGGTGCCGTGGGATGGGCAGCAGCACAGCAAAGTGTTTATCCTGAAGGGAGGGTTGGGTTTGGAGCTGTGGAAGCAGGTGCTGCCAGCAGCCTGGCCTCTCCTGCCCTGGGAAGGGGGCAGGGTAGGCTGGCTGCCTGCGGCCAGCACCCAGTGGGCCAATGGCCCCAGGAGAACAAGCAGGAACAGCAGGGGACTCAGCTGGCAGCTGCCTGGGCCCATCTCTTCCTGGGCAGCTTACCATGGCCTTGGCACCTGCACAAGGCTGACCTCCAATCTGAGGCCTGGCAGCATAGGGCCCCTGGTTCAAAGCATCTTATCTCTGCAATGTTTCAAGCTTACACAAAAGGTTTCTGTCTCTTGCCTCTGCAGGGCCAAAATCTGGATGCAGGGGTGATGCTGCAGGGACCTGCAGGAGTACCACAGTTGGGTCACCACCACCCACAAGTGGAGCTGCCCAGACACGGTAGTTGCACCAGCAACACACCAGGGACTGGACCATCTTTTTCCAGTGGCTGGTGATGGCAGTTGAGAACTGGGCAGCATGCGAGCAGGCACAGAAGCAAGGACAGGAGGAATTGGAGTTGGCCAGGAAGGATGAGGACATTCCCTAGGAGACTGCCCTGGTCAGGCACAGGACCAGGTGCAGCAGGTGCACTGGGCCTGGCTGGAGGCCCTGGAGCAGTGCTATGTGGAGCTGCTCCAGCAGCAACTGGCCAGCCAGGGCCCCTGGGTCCTGCCTGCTGCCCTGCAACAAGAGAGCCTCCACCATTTCCCACCCACAGGAGCCCTTGCCATTCACCATGGCCCCTAGATGCATGGGGGAACTGTCCATGGCCAGGGTCCTGGCCACCTGCCACTGAGCTCTGCACCCTGGGTGTCCCCACCCAGGGTTTTTCATTGCCGGCGGGTGGTGAGGGTGGTGGAGGGGCTCTGTGTGTTGAGAAAGAAGTAGGAAGGGGGCTCTGTTGTTTGAGGGAGTGGTTGTGGGGTGGGCGTGGGGCTTGTGAGGGGAATAAAGGTTTTCATTAGAAACACATGCATGTCCTGGAGTGGTGCTGGGGGGTGGGTGACAGGGCAGGTAGGTGTCAGCGGGCATGGCTGGGCACTTCTCCATGTCCTGGCACTCCAGGTGAGGCCAGAGCTGGAGCAGCAGGTCTTCAAAATTGGCCAGGGAATCCAGAATGGGTTGAACTACTGGTTGTCATCCCATTCGCCACCAGTACGGGCTGGCGCAGCAGGCCCAGAGGTGGTAGGGCTCATGATCAAAGTCTTAAAAGGCAAGCCATATGAAGAAAGGCTGATGGACCTGGAACTCTTCAGCCTAAGGAAAAGAAGGCTGAGAGGGAGCCTGGTAGCAGCTAACCGCTACACTAGGAGAGTACATCAAGGGCTCGGTGAGCAACTGTTCACTAGGGCACCCACAAGGGGAAAACCAGGAGTAATGGCCACAAACTCCTGGAAGGTTGATTCAGGCTCAACATTAGGAAACACTTCTTCACAGTCAGGGTATCCAGACTATGAAATAAGCTCCCTCCAGAGGTGATGCAATCACCTACTCTGGGAAATCTTCAAGAGGAGACTGGACAGTCACCTTGCTGGGGTCACCTGACCCCCAGTTATCTTTCCTGCTTGGTGCAGGGGGCTGGAACCAATGATCTTCTGAGGTCCCTTTCAGCCTTACAATCTATGAATCTACGTGATGGCATTCCCAGTGTAGACACCTGCCAAAAATGCTTAATGAGCATTAGCTTAATATGCATTACATTTAAGCCTACTTAAATTCACATGTAAATACACCCAGTTTATCTGATCTGTACCACAACTGATTATGTAGGCATAATGCTATTGTTTCTATTTCTGTTGAAAACAGAATAAAACAGTAATCTCACTGCTGAGGACATTTTTCTTTTTCCTAGAAAACGCTGTCTAGCAAACAGGTCCTTAAATCTTAAAGCCATGTGGCAGTTTGAGATATCTGCCAGTTTGCTCCAAACAAGATATATTGTTCTATAAACTAGAGTAAGAAATGTTTCAGTAAGCATTTGAGATATCTGATCTAGGAGAACATCTTGTTTAAAGATCTCATCAGCAATTTGCTATCTGAAATGGGCTAAAGGCCACTAGGCATGCCTACACATTCATTATTGGATGTTAGGTACTGCACGTTTAGTTTAGTCTTGCTTAATAAAGTACTTACTAAATTTGCAGTAATTAGAACTACTGCACAGTAGCACCACTGCACATTTTTTTCATGATGCTTACTGTGCATTAGCCTAATAACACTGTGCAGTATGCTATTAGCATGGTTTTTAACCAACATGCTATTGCGCAGTCTTATTAGGTTAATGCACAGTAAGCATCTCAGGTAGATGCGCCCAATATATAACTAATGTTCCCTGAATTTTGAAATGTGCCAGTGGATGGCAGATTATCTTTGTTAGATCAGTAATGCATGTGCTTACATTTGCATTTGATCCAGCCTAAGTTTACTCTGGTGTAAACTACTGTGGAGTAAGCACTTTTAAGCGGGCGTCTACACGAGGAATAAGAAGCAAGGTTTCTGCTCTTTGTACCAAGTTTCCTGCAGCCATGTAATGGGCCCCTGCTGCCACCAGGGGGAACTCTAGGCTCCAGCTTCAGCTGCCATCATCTAGCAGCCATCTTTAAAAGCAAGCCCTGCTCTCTGTTCTCCAGCCAGCAACTTCCCTGCCCAGGAGTAGCATGCCTTGCACAGAGGCAGCACATGGCAGTTCTCTCCTTGCTCACTCTGCCTCCCTGTGCCATGGCTGCTCCACCCCTACCTCTGGCAGTGACAATCAGCACCCCACACTCCTGCTGGCCTCTGCACTGACCCTGCTGGCCTGCCACTCCAACCAACAGCTGACCCATGGCTGTCTCACCCCACCTGGCTCTTCCCCATGCAGCAACCATCCACCAGGCCACCAACCTCCATCCCAGGGCCACCACCATTGCACAGCTCCCACCAGCAGGGGTGCCAATGAGGAGCTTCTGGATGCCACCCCTGGGACCACCACCACCCTCCTGGGGCTACAGCTCCACCACCTCTGGGCCCACTGGGCCAGCCAAGACTGGTGATACCACATTGTCCAGCATATGTGGGACAATGAGCAGTGGCTGGAGACCTTCAGAATGACCCAGGCCACCTTCTGCGACCTCATGGAGCAGTTGTGGCCCCACCTGGAGCGGCAAGACACAGGCATGCAGCTGCCCCTCCCCATGAACACCCGCCTAGCCCTCACCCTGCTCAAGGTGGCCACACCTTCCAGTCTGCAGTACATCAGCCACCTGTTTGGCATGGGCAAGGCCACCATTGGGCAGGCCAACCTGGAGGCGTGTGATGCCCTCCAGGCTGTGCTGGCAGACACAGTGCTCCATATGCATTACTCCCTGGTGCTGATGGTGGGGTTCCATGCCCTGGGTTTCTGTCAGTGCATCAGGGCCCTGGACAGGACCCACACCCCCATCACCTGCCCATCCCATGGAGACTGCCCCTATTACAGCCAGAAGGGCTTTCACTCCTTGGTGCTCCAGGCCATCATGGACCACTGCGGGACCTTCATGCATGTGAGCACTGGCTGGTCAGAGAGTACCCACAACATCTGCATCTTCCAGAACTCTGGCCTGCTGGGCCTGGTGGAAAGTGGCTCCTTCATGTCAGGGTTGCCGAACCTTCAGCTTGGCACTGTAGCCATCCTGCCCCTCCTCACTGGGGACCCTGCCTACCTGCTTCTGCCCTGGCTCATGCGGCCCTACACCAACCATCTGGGCCCCCGCCAGACCCATTTCAAATGCCTGTGCCAGGCCCATGCCCTGACAGAGTGTACCTTTGGCCACCTCAAGGGATATTAGCACACCCTCACTAACCACCTTGAATTGACCAAGGGCAATCTCCCCTGGGTCACCATTGCAGTTGTGTGCTGCATAACATCTGCAAGGCCTAAGGGGAACTCTTCTGTGAGGCCTGGGTGGAGGAGGCACAGTGTGCAGAGGATGCCTGACAGGGACCAGACTACCGGGTGCAGGAGGCCCCAGCCAACCACCTCCTCCAGCACTCCCCACTTTATCTCACCAGCATCACCAGCCACAGACCCTTAACCCCACCTGCCTGTCCTCAGCACCACACTCACTGCACACGTCTCCCAAGAACAAGTTTTTAGTTCCCTAACATCAACCAGAGCTGAAGTCTTCCTCAAGTGTTTCCCTGAAGCTATTTTCTTGATAACAGTTAACTCTACAAGATTTTCTACATGGTTTTTAATCTCAAACTCCTAGAAGTTGTTCGCCTAATATGTTAACTATACCAACACCTCTTACTTTCCAAATGAAATGTAAAAAGCTTTTTATTGAATTTCTAGTTAAAACATGGGGACAAAATTTCGTCTGACAAATAAATGTTATTGCTGAAAGTCCATCAAATATACTGTAACTTGAAACATCTTATGTTGAGGACTGCCTGTACGCTAAATGATTTCTGAATTATTTTGTTAATTCTCTGTATAAAAATGTCATTATCATGTATTCTGTTTATGATAAGACATCTGGTGTTTGCATCATACTTTAACTATATTTTTTCCACACAGGTTCGATCACTTACTTTTTTTTAATAATATATCACAGTACTTTTATACGAATATCTTCATGGGGGACACCCATATACATATAACATCTTAATTTACTCTGATTCTTAGAATTGCCACATAAAGAACCTGAATAAAGGACAATTACATAGAAATTTTGAAGGGTGGATCAGTTTCCTTAAAATATGTTTTAATATATTTTTTTTCTTCCAACTGGCTGCTTAATGACCTTCTATAGGGTAGTACCTTGCCTGTTGGAAAAAGAAGCTCTTTTTAACCACTTCCAAATAATGATGCAAAGAAGTAGCTTCTCAAATGCTGTGTTGTGGTGTGTTGCATCTAATGATCCGCTACTCTCTGACTAAAAGCCTGAGTTAGTAAAATTCTTTGTTTAAAAAATCCTTCCACTTCCAAAATGTTATTTAAGTGGTGTTTCTTTTCCTTGATATTGTTAATTCACAAACATTACTGTATGTCATTAGGCTTTTGTTCACACAGATGTTCTTACAGGACTACACATAGTCACATGCTAAGAAGCATATTTGTCTGAGCAATAATATGAATTGTTCACTATTCAACAGCAGTTGGAGCCATAAAATCATATGGGCACCTCAGCACTGCCTACTTGTCGCTGCAGGTGCCTATGTCCAACCAACAGGTGCCAAAGTGTCTGCTTCTAGGCATGCCCAGAACTGCCCCCTTCCTGTATAAATAACTGGTGCGGGTTTGCTTTGGCAGCATGCATGCATTTTTAAACAAAATAGAGTTTGGTGCAAAATGGGTCGGGGGGGTCAGTTTTTCTCACTGCAAAAGTGAGAATGCAAAAGTGAAAAAAGGAGGGGGGCTTTTTGATACAGAATATTGCATTGAACTCAAAATGAAATGTCTTCTTTTAAGTACATTGAATTGCTGCCTCTGCCTAAAGAAATTTGAGTTTGCATCCCCTGTAAAAATCATCAGGATATAGGATACTGGGAAGGTGCTCCTTTCCATTCCACTTTTCTAGAAATAAAATGAAGCAAGGACTGGAATCCAGGGGTGCTTGTACACATGACACAGTGCGCTTGTACACGTGATGAAAATTGTCCTTTTGTGTGGCTTAATGGCATCACACTTTACATGTACATGGGTTTTTGTTATTTTCAATGAGTTGCATCATCATAAACCAAAACCCATTCTGATGTAGATGACGCAACTTGGAATGGTGCAGCCATTAATTTGTCATGTGTACATGGTAATTTACTGAATGACATGTCCTTTGTCCTTTGTCCATCAGGTGTCACTACAGTTTTTGTGTATTGAGCTCCCTTATCCACCAAGTGTCACTACAATTTGCAGGTATTTGTGTGTAATGAATGTTTTAGGACACCAGGTGTAGCTACATAACCCAACATGAAACAATCTTCTGCTGACCTTTTACTATTATTTTATTAAATAAAGAATTCAAAGAAACCTTTCTGTGGTTGTTGTCTCCTATTTCACACAGTATGGAGGGTGTCCAAAGGGCCCCAGGGTGTGTTGGGGAGTTGCAGATTGAGGTGACCCCACACTCTTTTGGAGATTGATCAGTGTGTGTTATAAGTGCTCCCTTCTCCATTATTGGGGATAATAGGGTGTATGGTGTACCCTGATCCCCTTGGTGCTATTATGGAAATAAAGTGAAGCATGCTATTGAATGCTGGTCTCCTAACTTTGTGTTAATGCTGTCAGTGCTGTCACAAAACCAAATAGAATAAAATGACCTGTGCCAGCAAAAGATGTATCCTGTTCCCCTAGTTCAGGGTTCGGGGTTACTGCATGGAATTAATAACTGATTGTCTGCTTTATGTGGGCTGCTGAGTGTAGTTTTATTTCCGTTAAAAGCAGTAAGCAGGCACCCATTCTCAGGATGGCAGATACTAGCCTGAAGGCATCATAACATTCTTTTTTGGTGTGCAGGCCCGCCCCCCCACCACCAAAAGCTGACCTGAAGTTCCAGGCGGGCAGTTGGGCTCCCAGCTGGGTGGTCAGTTGATCAGTAGAGCTGTGAAAAATTTTGCTGACTGTTTCATTTTGATGCTGTTTCGACTCATTTCGAGCTTAAAACAGTGAAATCAAAACAAAATGAAGGGCTTCAAAACAGCCTCAAAATGAAACGAGGGCAGTCGAAACATTTGGAAAGTTTTGAAACGTTTCAAGTTTTGAAGTTCAAGCTGGGCTTGATTGCAGGGAAACAGAAAGTAAGGAGAGAGAGAGAAGGAAAGGACTGCTCTCATATTGACTGTGTGTAGCTGGCCAGTGACTGTAATCCTTCCCTGAGGTCCCTTCGAATCCCAGTGCTATGGAGAAGGGATGGAAAACACACACAGTCACACATCATGAGTTTTGCTTGTCAGCAGCCTGAAGTACAGTTTCCCAGAAAACCCTGCACCTATCTCCTTGAAACTTGGCAGGCATTGTGGCCTCAGCAGGGGCTACCATGCCTGCAGTTTTCACCCCACTGTACCTTAACATACAGACGTAACATCAGTTTTGCTTTCAAGATTTTGAGGTGCAGTTTCCCAGAAACACCTGCATCTATCTCCTTGAAACTTGGCAGGCTTTATGGCCTCATAAGGGGCTACTGTTTCTTCAAGTTTTATCTGAATAAGGGAAGAAATGATAAAGTTATAGGCAGTTTTATGCTTCTCTATTATAGCCTATGGGCAAAACGTTGAAACAGCATCGAAACAGCAAAACAGTATTGATGAAACAAAACAGAACAGTGGTTTTGAAATGAAACTCAAAACAAAACACTGTCCCACTGAAAAGTCTAAATGGAAGTTGAAACAAAACAGTGCTGTTTCACACAGTCCTATTGGTCAGGCAGGGGCTCCTGGGAGAAATGTCTTCACACATGGGTCACTGTGTAGCCTGCTGCTATGCCGTGCATGGACGGGGATTTTTTGGGATGCAGGGATGGTGCAGAAGGCCTTCCCCTACAGCTGCTGTGACATGCCTGGCATAAAGAAGCCGGACCCTGCTGGGCAAACACACCGCTGACTGGCACCAAAAATTGCAACAGGGTGGGTGATGGTTGGCCAAGCTGGCTCAGTTCTGCTTTGAGCATTTAACACCTAATAGGAATTAGGAACCTAAACCAGTTCATCCTTCACAAGAGAAGGCTGAGAGGGGACCTGGTGGCTATCTATAAACTTCCCAGGGGGGGCCAGTGGGGAATGGGAGAGACCCTGTTCCCCCGAGCACCTCCCGGAGGTGTAATGGCCATAAGTTGGAAGGAATAACAGCCATAAGTTGTGTTAGACCCCAACTCCATGTGGTGCCCAACGACTAGGGAAACGAAGGTCCAATTACCCATGGATCCTGTTACTCATTAGCCAGAACAGAGCAGGGAGCAAACACCAGCACACATTGCTCGCAACAGCTTTTTATTAGAATGGAGGCAGCTTTGGGCCAGCTCCTTTACCGATGGAATACGGGGAGCCGCAATGAACAATAGTTTTTTTCCATATTTATACACTTTGGTTTATACTTATTAAAATTTACTCTATTTCCGTCCAGCCTTCAGTTCCACCCATTTCTCCTCCCACCTCAAGCTCTGCCTCTGTTTACTGTTTGCTTCATTAGCATGGAATTTCTTATGCATTTCATTCATTTACATGTCTTTTTGCTATGAGTGCATGTCTAAGACCTTGACTCCTGCTCTTCGGTCAATAGGCGGACTTTGACCAAAACCTGGAAGCTTCTGGAGGCTTCTTCACCAATTACCATTCATCTTTTTGCATATGTTCATCTTGGAGTCTTTTATCAATTACATGTTGTTTTTCGCATTCCAGTCTGTTTTCTTGTCTCAGATTTTGCCATCTTCCATCCTTTTTAGGGCCCCTCTATCTTATCTTGTTCCTTACTGTAGCTGGTTCACAGCACACAGACACACACAGATTCACTTGCTGATTTTCCCTCAGAAAATGGTTGACACAGTTAAGATGGTTACTTAGCATAAGCAAATGGCTGGCATAGATATCATTCTGCCTTGTGGTCAGCAGCTCTGCTAAGCCACAGGTAAAGCCTTGTATTCAGCTGCAAATCCAGTGCTTCATAATAATCCAAATTAGTGTCACCCTAACAAGTTGTTTGAGAGTAGGTTCAGGCTGGACATTAGAAGGTAGTACTTCACAGTCAGGGCAGCTAGGTTCTGGAACCAACTTCCAAGGGAAGTGGTGCTGGCTCCTACCCTGGGGGTCTTTAAGAGGAGGCTTGATAATCACCTAGCTAGGATCATATAAGCCCAGTATTCTCTCCTGCCCAGGGCAGGGGGTTGGACTTGAAGAACTACTTAGGTCCCTTCCGACCCTACATCTATGAATCTATGAATTTAATGGGTCCCCAAAGTTCCCTTGTTGTGTGGACAGCTATCCAGCTGTCAGTCTTTGCAGCAGCAGGGGAGATAAGGACTGTCCCTCTTGAGTGTCTTCTGCTCTGAACATTTAACATCTAATAGGTGTTTAATGGCTCTCCAAAGTTCACTGGGCTACTTTATCACTCTCCTTTGGGAGACTCAGAGCAGCAGTTCTTGGTTGCACAGCTGAGAACCATACCCAGACTGACCCAGAGGACATCCAGCCACCCCAGCTATGGATCCCGGGCAATCAAGGGCCTCAGGTCTGGCAAGGAGCCCTGAGTATCACCATCCTCCCATTCTCCACTTCTCTCTCCCCCATGTTCTCATCCCACTTTTCCTTACACCCTTCCCCGTCCTACACTGACTGTCACAGTGGTGATGCTTCCACCATCCACTGTCCCACCCGAAATGCTCCCTGCACTCAAACAACAGCTCCATCTGAACCTCCTTTCACCCCCTCCCCACTTCCCTCCACTGCTCCCAGCCCATGCCCCACCCCATCTGCCACAATGTCAGGAACTGGAGCCAGAGGCAGAAGTCCAACTGGTGGTAAGTTTGCCAGTGTGAGAGGGGCTTGGGTATATGGTACTAAGGGAAAAAATGAAAGTATAGGCTAGATAATGCAGACCACATTGGAACATGTCAGGCTAATAGCTGTCTCTCCTCCAATTGCCCTCCAGCTGTGCCTCACCTGAGGACTGCCAATGCAGCGACCAAGACGCCTTCATTCAGTACCACAACTGGCAGAACTGCATATGGATTTTAGCCACACAGAGTGCATAGGTATGCCCAGAGAAGGCTTGGGTAAATCTCCTATGGAAGATTTCATAGCCTGTAAGGGGAGGCTATGAAAGGGAATCTGGGAGAATGGGGCAACCCCTCCCGCCCCCCATCTTCTTTCTTCCTCTGCAGCATTACCTTTGTTTACTTGATAAGTCAAGCAGTGATCCCTCCATAGTGCATACTGCAGAAGAGAGATGCCCCTGCTCTGCTGGGGTTCAGGGTCCAACAAAGAAAGAAACCAATTTCAGAAAGGGAGCAGACTTTGAAGGGGGCATTTTAGAACTATGCTTTTATTTATTGCATTGTAGTTGTGAGGCTGGGGAGTAGGTATTCGACAGTGTTTCTGTGTGCTCTGTTTGGTTGTATTTTTTATATTTGAATTGAAGTTTTATTTTTGTAAGTTTCTGTTTTTTCAATCAAGGTACACTTAGCACTGCTTTAGTGATCTGTGGGACATCAGTCTTGTGGGTGGTGGCTCCTGTTGCTGATGGTGCCTCCCTGGCAGGGGCACTAGTGTGGTTTTGGTGTGGGAGATCCTTTTGTCTGGGAGGAGTGATTGGCCACCCTCGGGGTTTGGTGTTCATCCATTCAGGCTTCTGCTCTGCGCCTGCCTTTTTTCCGCTGAGCACTTCTGCTGGGAGTGGTATCTTGACACATGGATCATTGGGCAGCCTGATACTATGCCATGACATACACAGGGCTAAAGGACCGAGCAGGGCTAAAACACATCCAAAACAAGCATTCCCACAGGATACAAATGTAGCAAAACCCCCAGTTTTTCTTTTTTTTTTTTCTTTCAAAATGCATTCCCTCCCTTTCCCCAACCATTTCTGCCTTTTTCTTTCCCTCTCTATTCCCTATAGATAAGTATAAGTGAGCTAAGACATAGGATAAGCTTCAGCATTTTATTTTCGTAGCAAGTTGTATTTGTTTTGTTTTTTTCCTTCTTTATATTGTATAATTATTATGTTTATATTGATTTGTACTGTTCTATATTACTGTTTTACTGGTACTATATGATTTGGGCCTACATATGTATGTTAGCATAAGTCACGCCAAGTTTCCATTTTGTTTGTCAAGTCTCCATTCTGTCCCCAGGCCTGGTTGTGTAACCCATGACTCACACTTACCCCTCCTATGTAACTTGGTTCCTGAATGAATAGGGATGAATGAAGGTGCTTGAGAGACAATGGCAACTGGTCTAAAAATAGCTCCCTCTGAATGACCGAACCATCAACACCAATATCTGGACCAATGAGACAGCCCTTGGAACCACCTTCAGCATTCAAGAAACAAAAGATGAGGCAACCCACCATTGTGCCAGGCTGCACATGATCAGTAAGAACACCTGGAGCCCTCTGGAACAGGACTGACATTGCCTGGACAGGCTCTCCCCATAGGAGATCAGAGGTAGTTTGCCCATAAAAGGGGTAGTAAAGACTGACTCCTTGAGACGCCCTCTCCATCTGGACCAGCACCATGCTACACCACCTATCCACCCAGAGGCCCTGCCGTGACCCCCCTCTGGACAACACCTACTGGACAAGGACCCCTTTCCAGCCTGGATAGGTGGCTATCATCCCCTACCCCCTCTTCAATCAAGGACTTGGACTCTGCTTCTCTTCCCCACCTGGACTCCAACCCTTCCACTCAGTCTCTTTCTCCTGCTGCCATTGTGAGTGCTTGGGGGGGGGGACCAATAACTTCATGGGGCTGTGTAGTGTGTTGTCTGTTTAATAAAACTTTTATTTGGACCCCTGAGTTGGGTTTTGCTTTACTA
>NW_005842841.1:609885-639133 GCF_000455745.1 Alligator sinensis
TCCCTACACTTCAATTCTCTCTCTCTCATCTGAACTTTCCCCCAAGTATTCCCGGTACCCTAAGCACACACATACACACTGTACCATTCAAGTTAGGAATTTACCTGTGTGTATGTGTAGGTGGGTTGTATGTGTGTAAACCAATGAGTGTGTGTGTATATACATATATATATGTCACTGTGTGCATGATATACGAATTAGTGATATGTGTCTAACTTTTGGGGTGTATAGTGTATGTCTTTGAATTGGTAATAGGTATGCATGTGCCTAGGCTGGTTTGGATGTGTATGTGCCTGAGTTGGGAGAGTGTGTGTGTGTATGCACCTAATTGATTTGTGTGTTTATATATGTGCAATTGTGTCACACCCTCCTGTCTAACAGCGCAATATTGAGATCCTGAGAGTTGGCCTGACCCCACAGGGCAACATTACCACAAAAGTTCTGGCAGCTTTTGCCTTTAAATCAACAGGGCTACAACCTGTATCCCTGAAATTTTGGGAAGGGCAGAAGTAAACACACAATCAGATCAGTGGCATGGCACTAGCCCATATCTACCACTGCTCCCCATGTGTCACAGCTATATCGTTAGCTTGGGAAATCAGAGACACGGGTTTCAGGGTTTAGAATGACTGGACTTCAGAATCCTGCATTGAGAGGAAGGGGCTTAGATAAGGTGTCTGAGCTTGGGAGTGTGTGTTACAGTCCCAGTCTCAGTTTTCTTGGAGCCATTTTGGACACCAGAAATATATCAAACTGTAGTCCTTGGTTCACATATGATCTTCTTCGCTAAAGTAACCTTGTTGCCTCAAATAAGTTTAACATTTCCCAAAGTAAGAGTACATTTCTGCCTTATTTCTACTGCATTCCAATTGTCAGAGTCAATTACATAGCAGCTTGCAAGATAAGAAATGAACAATAGACTCCTTTTTGATGCGATAACATTCAAAATACTGTACCTTTCAACCCCCTGCTTTGCTATGAAGGAGCACATTTTATTTTACCAAGTGCTGGAAGCCTTAATTATGATCTTGTGTCTTCCATTGTCTGAAGCAAATGACTAAGTGGCTTATAAAGACAATTAGATTTGGATCTGCTCTAACTAATCTCTCTCCTAGTACAATATCCTACGAGACATCCCAAGTCTTTTTTTATGTGTGTGTGGAGGGGAGAGTTACCTTTGAAACATTATAATAAAAGCTAAGAAGATGGGTAATTAATTATCATTGATCAGTTCTCTTGATGTTTCACCTCCTCCCTTTCCCACTCCTACACTTAAACACACACAGTTAAAGTAAGAGCTAAAATGACGAAAGAAAATAGCTGAGAAGAGGAACTCAAAAGCAGTACACTAATAAAATGCCTTTAGCTGAGCTGCTTTGTAAGAGCTGGACAAAATTAAATTGTAGTTTACAATTTAAGAAGTGATTGTTTGTGTCCTAATGAAGAAGTCTGTGGTATTCAGAGGCACTTTTCAAGTTACACCTAGCTTTTCTTGTCTTCAGAACCTCTTCCCCTCTCCAGGGCTGCATCTACACAAGTAGTGTCGCATGGCAGGAAGTGTGATGTGACACTATTGCACAGTAGTCATGAGCTACTGTGCAGTCAGTGTCATGAAAAAGCTATTTGGTGGCACAACTGCACAGTATAAACAAGTACTTAATGACTGTGTAGCAACAACTGCGCAGTTAGCGTCTCGTGTAAATGTGGTCACGCTGAAGAGGATTTATGCACGTTCATCATTCTGCTTAAATATTGAAGAGACAATAACCCATTTGACTGGAACAGAGTAGGAGCTGGAAAAATCCTCAGAATTTTCCTTGCAAGTAGTATTTTTAGTTGGCAATAAAATATCTGTTGTGCATCATTTACATCTCATCATTATGGATTCTCTTGACACCTCATGGGTCTGTCACCATAGTTCAGTGTGACACATCTGAAGTGTCTGCTACATGGCTTTGTGTTCAATCATGAGTAGGACGGTATCTTATTATAAGGAGCAAATGTGAGCATATCAGGGTAATCTGATTTCTGGCCAAGTCATAAGGTCTGTGGCTTTGTCTGCACAAATGTTAACCTTTGAACTGGTGGTAAAAACCATGGAAGTACTACTGTTAATGGGATTTTGATTTTTTAACCTTGACACTGCTACTTGCACTCTAAGTAGTGAGATGACACAATAGATAAAATGTTGGTGTCCTGTCTATAACAGTGCTGCTACAGTTCCTAATGCTTTTTGGAAATTCAGTGAGGAGCAATCTGAAGAAAAATGTTAATGGAGACATAGCTTGTATGTAGATCATTCTAAAGGACTCTGCTGTCTATCAAGCTTACTTGAAAATGCTAATCCTACAGATTTACTTTCTGGAACCTGGAATAGCTGTCTCCTCTATGACACTGATATGTGCTTAATGAAGTATGAAGGGAAAAAAAAATCAATTTTCCTTACAGCCTATTAATACACTAGGAGATTGCTTTCCTTTTTTTAAATTACTTATAATTAGTCTTCCTCATTAATATTATCTATTTATTAATCTAGAAATGGCACTTCTGGTTATCCTAATGTCATTAAATTTTAGTTAAAAACCAGATGAAATACAGACACAAGTATCAGTTGCCATCTGCATGACAGGAGTATGCTTTTTGCTAAAATTACAACATTATGTGTTAGGTTATAAAGTATGTTAGCTGTAGCACTTACTCTGTAAACCAAAATGTTGAAGCTTGCTTTACTCCATGTCTCCAGAAATGCAGTTTAAAAGTATATTTCACACCTGTGGGATTCAGGAGCATTCAAGTGAAATAAGGACTAAGGTCCTAATCCAGTGATTCTCAACCGGCGTGCTGCAGCACCCTGGGATGCCATGAGATCTTTTCAAGGGTGCCATGGGGTCCTGTACAATATTAGCACTGTTAGGTGTGCAAAGATAAACACAGAGATTTCAAAGAGCAATCCATAGCATCAAAAACATGCTGCCCTATTGTGGGCTTTCTGAGTTCTTTTCAACAGAAGAATTGGCTCTATTATTTTTCTGTAGTCAAAGAATGAGGGAAAGCTCAGAGCTGGCATTTTTCAAGGGATACTTTGAGTCTAAAAAGGTTGAGAACTACTGCCTTAATCTATCCAGTACTATTAACACACATACTTAACTGACTCCAGTAGAACTTAAGGGAGTTTTTACAGTGCTGCTGGGGTGGGAGTGTTTTAATTAGAGCAGTCCTGAGAGCCAGCCTAATTAAAGTGCACTGGCGGCGTCTTGTGTATTCAGCATCCCACACTTCAAAATGGTGACAGGGGTGCTTTAACTAAACTCACTCAAGGAGCTTTAGTTAAAGTGCCGCATCACCATTTTGAAGTGTGGGGACACTAAATACATGAGATGCAGAGATTGCTGGAGTGCACTAATTACCACACTCCAGCAGACTCAATTAATCAAATCTGCTCCAACGTGCTATAATTACAGCACATTGGAGCAATGTCCCTGCACATCTACAGGTACCCCAAGTGTTTAATTGCTTGGCTGATGAAGGGTATTTAAGGGCATGTTTAAGTGTTCTGTTTTCCTACAGCTCAAATAGAATTGCATATAATGGCCAATTCTTATTTTGAATTTAAAAATTAAAATTGTTTTAAGAAGTAAACTTTTATGCAGCAACAATCTAACTTTAAAGGTGGGGATTGATTTAAAAGGTATCTGGGCACAGTGGGATTCATAAAAGCTTTGAGGTATAAACACCTTTGTGAATTTGACCCATATCCTTTAGGACCTATCCCCACTATTTCTCATGCTCTTATTCAGACTCAGTACTGGAAAGAATTCTTGTGGGTGATATCTTTATTGGACCAACTGCATGGTTACAATAAACATAGATAAGTTTTTGGCTACCCTTCCACAGAGAAACTGAAAAAGCAGAGCTAAATAGCAGATGGCTATATAAGAGAAATTAGCCAACAAAAAGTTAGGTACCCAACAGACAAGATAGCTGAAGTTAAAACCTGATAATGGAAGAATAAGATTTCTCAAAAGGGTCATTATCACTTATAAAGTGCAGAGTTTGCAAGCATCAAGTAGATTATAATGGGTCATGAAATCATTGCCTGTGTACAGTCCCTGTTACTTAGGTGTGGCTATTAGAATGTCACCAAATGGGAACCAATTCAGATTGTCCCTGAACAGAACTGTCCATACATACACTGGTAAGGGTTCTACTTAGAATTGTCACCTTTTAGGATTATGCTGTTGCTGAAACAGCACCAGGGGCTAATACAGTACCCAGACCATCATGTCTTCCAAGGTTTCATAGATTCATAGATGTTAGGGTCGGAAGGGACCTCAATAGATCATCGAGTCCGACCCCCTGCATAAGCAGGAAAGAGTACTGGGTTTAGATGACCCCAGCTAGATGCCTATCTAACCTCCTTTTGAAGACCCCCAGGGTAGGGGAGAGCACCACCTCCCTTGGGAGCCCAGTCCAGACTTTGGCCACTCGAACTGTGAAGAAGTTCTTCCTAATGTCTAGTCTAAATCTGCTCTCTGCTAGCTTGTGGCCATTATTTATTGTAACCCCTGGGGGCACCTTGGTGAATAAAACCTCACCAATTCCCTTCTGTGCCCCCCGTGATGAACTTATAGGCAGCCACAAGGTCGCCTCTCAACCTTCTCTTGCAGAGGCTGAAGAGGTCCAGGTGCCCTAGTCTCTCCTCATAGGGCTTGGCCTGCAAGCCCTTAACCTTTCGTGTGGCCCTTCTCTGGATCCTCTTCAGGTTATCCACATCCCTCTTGAAGTGCGGCGCCCAAAACTGCACGCAGTATTCCAACTGTGGTCTGACCAGCGCCCGATAGAGGGGAAGTATCACCTCCTTGGTTCTGTTTGTCTTGCATCTGCTGATGCATGATAAAGTGCCATTAGCTTTTCTGATGACTTCATCACACTGACGACTCATGTTCATCTTGGAGTCCACTAGGACTCCAAGATCCCTTTCCGCTGGTCATTTCCTAGGCAGTAGGTATGCTGGACATTTTTCCTCCCTAGGTGCAGCACTTTGCATTTCTCCTTGTTGAATTGCATTCTGTTGTTTTGTGCCCATATGTCCAACCTGTCCAGGTCTGCTTGTACTTGTACCCTGCCCTCTGGTGTATCCACTTCTCCCCACAGTTTTGTGTCATCCACAAACTTGGACAGAGTACACTTCACTCCCTCATCCAAGTCGCTGATGAAGACATTGAAGAGTATCGGTCCAAGGACCGAGCCCTGCAGGACCCCACTGCCCACACCCTTCCATGTCGATACCGACTCATCCACTACGACTCTCTGAGTACAACCCTCTAGCCAATTCGCCACCCACCGGACGGTGTAGTCATCCAAGTCACAGCCTCTTAACTTGTTCACCAGTATGGGGTGGGATACCGTATCGAAGGCCTTACTGAAGTCTAAGTAAACGACGTCAACCCCTACTCCTGCGTCCAGGTGTTTTGTAACCTGGTCATAAAAAGAGACTAGTTTAGCCAGGCATGATCTACCTGCTACAAACCCGTGCTGGTTTCCCCTCAGCATAATTTTTCCTGCCTGGCTCTCGCAAATGTGAGCCTTGATAATTTTTTCAAAGACTTTGCCTAGGATGGAGGTGAGACTGACTGGCCTATAGTTGCCTGGGTCCTCCTTCCTCCCCTTCTTGAAAATGGGGACCACGATGGCCCTTTTCCAGTCCTTCAGGATCTAGCCCATGTGTCACGAGTGTTTAAATATTCCAGCCAGTGGCTGTGCAATGACACAGGTTCAGTGCCTGGAGTTTCCCCAGGATTCCCCTAGGGGGAAGGAAGACGAGGAGTGGTACAGTGGGGTGGAGTGGAAGGGTTGCAGTGCTGGGGGAGTTGTGTGGCCCACTGCTTATGATTCCCAGGGATCTGGCTGCTCCAAGCCTTTTCCCCCCCACCCCACACTCCCCAAGAATTCCCTGGCTTTTCCTACCTGTGCCCTGGGAAATGATCTGGTCAGTTTCACCTCCTAATTCGCTTTACATTGAGCACAGAGGGCATCTATACACATACCTTTTTATCCCATGATGCACCAGAGATCTGTCTGCTCTTCTAATTGTGTCTGCTCTTCACACAAGCTAATGCACACTGCACTGCATCGCATGCAGTTGTATAAGTGGCAAAATGTGCGTCAGTGCGCACAAAATGGCAGCAGTGAACTTTTGACCTAAAACATTTCCTGTGTGTTTCAGTTCAAAAGCACACCACTGCCATTTTCTCAGCACTGACGCACATATCTGAGGGACCTGGACCTCTTTAGCCTAAAGAAGAGAAGGTTGAGAGGGGACTTGATAGCAGCTTACCGCTATATCAGAGGAGTGCATCAGAAGTTCAGTGAGCAATTGTTCACTAGGGCACCCCTGGAGAAGACCAGGACCAATGGATACAAACTCCTGGAAGGCTGATTCAGGCCTAATACCAGGAAAAAGTCCTTCACAGTCAGGGTGACCAGACTGGAATAAACTCCCTCCAGAGGGGGTGCAGTCACCTACCCTGGAGGTTTTCAAGAGGAGACTGGACAGTCACCTCACTGGGGGCACTTGACCTCAGTTGTCTTCCTGCCTAGAGTGTGGGGGCTAGACCTGATGATCTGAAAGGTCCCTTCCAGCCCCTAACAATCTATGAATCTATGAAATATTGCCACTTATACAATTGCATGCACCACAGCACCAGGTGCTTTTAAAAGGGCCCAGTGCCATGGTACAAATATATTTACAAATGCCCAGAATTGACAGCAATTCTGTTGTATTAAGTGCCCATTGTGTAACAGCTCTGTTTTCCCACCCCCACCACACAGAAATTGATAGGTGTTTACTGTTACAGGCATACTACCTACCTACAACACACAGGGGGTTTCCCTCCCTTGTGCACTGTGGTCTCTGTAGGCAATAGATCTTTGGGCCCCTACCTGCATCTCAGAGCAGTCCTGGGGCTAGGCAGGAACCAGGCAGGGGAGCAAGTGGGGGGTGGGGGAGTGAGAGTGGGGTGGGAGGTTGGGCAGGGCGTGGAGTAAAGGGCAGGAGGCTGGGGCGGGGGCTGGGGGTTGGCAGGGGACTCCCCCCTTCCCAGCCGCCCCCACATAGTCTCTCCTCCTCCAGCCCCCACCCCCACCACTTACCTGGCACAGAGCCTGGGTCCAGGTCCCTGCAGCTTGCACCACTCCTTGCTCTGCATTGGCAGGCAGCATGCTTCAGCACTGGGGCACGGGACAGCCATAGAGACATTGTGTCTGGCTACCAGAGCAGCTTTGTGGAGGACCTGAGTCTCCGGTTGCCTCAGACCATGATCCAGGACTGTGCCCTGCCCCGCTTTTTCCCCCCGGGGTATTTTTTGATACCTGGATCTCCATGTATCAAATTTTGACCCCACACTGCAACTATGCAGTGCGTGGAATGGATTTTTGTTCCCAGTATGCCTCTTGCAGCATCTCAAACTGGTTTGGGTCACTGCAAGAAGAACATGCGTGCTCACCTGGACACACCCTTGGGGTTTAAAGAGTATTAGAATATTCTAAGTGTCATATCTTTCCACACTCTTAGTGTCCAATAAGGTGATGATTTTTTTTCTGCAGGTTCATCTTTCAAAGGTGTTTAGTAGATTTCCTTTGAGTATGAGAACTGTGAAGTCAAACACAGGGTAATTTTTCTTTGAAAAATGTTCTCCTACCCATGTTCTAATGTCTCTGTCTTTTATGTTTTTTAGCAATCATTAGTTTCAATACATAGTTTTTGTTTAGTTTCACCCACGTAAATGCCATGAGGGCATTTGGTGCACTGGATGAGGTATTCCAGTCTCTTGGACAGCCATGTGTATGAGCTGTGGATTCTGATGGTTTTGTCATGGAAAGTTTTGACTGTTATGGCAATGGCAACAAATTGACAGGTCTTGCATTTATTGTTAAGGCAGGGATGAGTCCCATTAGGTGTTTTTGTTCAGCTTCTGATGAAGCGCTTAGAGTTGTTTGAAGGTCAACACTGGGAGGGCTGCGAATATTTTTCTCAAGGTTTTGTCCTTTTCAAGTATAAGCTGTAGTTGTTTGCTGACTCTTCTAATTGGATCTAGTACGGGTTAGTAAGTCACCACCAAAGATGTGAAGTCAGTCAGTGGTTTCTTCTTATATAGTAGATTGCTACAGTATATTTGAGTGGCTCTTTCAAAAATACACTCTATTTCTGTACTGGAGTGTCTTTGCTGGGTAAAGGCAGTTTTCAGTAGCAACCTAATACAATGGGTGCCATGAGTATTCTTCTCAGAGGAGATGCAGTTGTATAAGAGAGACTGACTGTAGATCACAGATTTTTTTGCTGTGTTTGGGATGATTGCTGCTTTTGTGGATGTAAGTGTGATGGATCCTGGGTTTTCTGTATATAGTGAGTTGGAGGGTGCCCTCCCAAATGGATAACATAGTATCTAGAAAGTTGATGTTAGTATAAGAGCATTCAAAAGAGAATTTGATTGAAGAGTGGTAGCTGTTGAACCTGTGATAGAAATCAATAAGTGAGTCAGGGGTGTTCAGTCCATGCCATCTATGTAGTGTGGGCCTAGTGCAGGTTTGGTGATGTAATTTTCTAAGAAGTCCTCCTCCAGGTGGCTCATGAAGAGGTTGGCAAATTGGAGAGCCATCTTCCTGCTATCACTATGCCTGTGATGTGGAGGAAGTGTCGTTTTTTTAAAGAGAAGCTATAGTGAAAGGTAAGGATGAAATTGATGATTTGTGCGATATGTTGTTGCGAATCTGAGTACAGTCTGTTTGCCTGCAGGTATTTCAGGCAGGCAGCTATGCCTTCCTGATATATGATATTAGCATACATGCTGGTGACATCTATGGTTGCAAGTATGGCCTTCTCAGGGAGATGGTTAATGGTCTGGATCTTGTTGAGAAAATCTGTTGTGTCTTGTAGAAAACTTGCTCTTTGAGTAACAAATGGTTTCAAGGTAATTTCTGCAAATCCTGATAACCTCTGCAGTGAGGGCACCCCAGTAAGATATGATGGGTCTGCTAGGGTTGTCTTCTACGTGAACCTTTGGGAGCATATAAAATGCTCCTGGGATAGGAAAGTGGGAGATTAGTACAAGTAGTTTTTATCGGCAGCTGGTATGGAAAGGATTTGATAGTATTTTCCAGTCCATGCGGGAATACTTATGTGGGGTCCTCTCAAAGTTCTTCATAGCAATTGATGTCTGACAGTTGTCTCTCAGCCTCACTGATGCAGTCTTCGTGATTGAAGATGACAATAGCTCCTTCTTTGTCAGCTGGTTTGATTACTATTTCATTATTGAATCTTAGGGATCATAGGCTTTTTCCTCTAAGGGAGAGAGAGTGTGATCGTCCTGGCTTTTGTTGAAAATTTCACCATTAGTTTCTTCCTAAAACAGTTGATGTAGCAGTGCAGTGCATAAACTCTTGAGTAACTTTACTCACATCTGACAAGCTATTCACTTGCTTATGTGTTTCTAAGATGAGGACCTAAGTTTATAAAATTTACATTTTCTTTTGATTTTTGCCTCTAACTTCTTTATGTAAGGCAGTACTTTAAAATTCATGATGGCCTACATGAACTTACTTTATGAAGCTTAACATACCAAACAAATGAGAAAAAAATGTTTAATAAAGATAAATTTATTTTTAGTTGGGTAACAAAGATGCACTTTAATCTCAGGAAAGTAACTGAGTCTTTTATACCACTTTGATCACATATCTCTTATTAAATTGAGGTGAATAACTTTAAAATGCTGAATGATAAACATTGGATATTTTAAAATAATCTTGAAAAGGTTTTTCTCCCAGAACAGGAAGTATTTAAGCCCGTTTGATGCACATAGAGTTATGGGCATGAGACCACAAAGAAACTGCTGGCACCCCTTGTTATTAAAGGGGGCCACTCAGTTGATTTTGAGGGACAGCAAAAGTGAAAACAGGGATGGGAGTGGGGGTCACGAGGAAATTACATGCTCTCCAAGTGGGGATACTGAGCAGAGCACACCAGCCAGGAAACTAAAAGGATTCTGTGAAAGGCATTTAAAAATATTTCCTTCAACCTTTATCTCCATCCCAAATGTACAGCTGGTAATTCTTTCCTTGGTCTCTCAATATTCGCAGCAATCTGCTTTCAAGCAGAAAACTAATATTCCCATAGTTTACTTGATAATTTAATCTTTTTCTTAAAAGCATATAATTTAATTTGATTCCGTCACTTCAACAGAAAGTCCACTCTTGATTTCATCACTCTCTGTAAAATACCTTACATGTTTCTTATAAATACATTTTTATACCTGTTTTTTCCAGTCTTGGAATAACTCAATAACTTCAAATAACTCATAGCTAGTTTGTGCAAAGTTTATTTCATGATCATGCCATTTCTAGCAGCAGTGGGATGCTGGCCAATTTTGACATGTTTCTACTGTTGAAGCTTGAAAGTTAGCAGATGAGTTTAATGGAATATTTGCTGTATATATTCAATAGATAAATGTACTTGGAATGAGACAGAGAGAGACTCTAGAGACAGGTAGGAGGGACGGGTTAGAAATGAGAAGAGGTAAGAAAGTAAAGCAAATCCCGCCAGTTATAAGATGAGTGTTGGACAAAGAGAAGAGTAGTGGCAGGAAAAAGCTTGCTGCACATTTTGAAAGAACGTGCTGCCTATTGTCAGCAGATGTAGTATCCCTGATTAGCCGAACTGTTTCAGAAGATAACAGAAAAGCAGCCAATTGACCAAGTTTTTCCCCCAGAGACTAGGGGGCTATCCCTGGGGACCAAAACAAAAAGAAAAAATATGTAATATAAAAAAAAAGTTTGGAGAGTTCTTAGGATTGAAGAAGCCCCACAAAGATCTGTACTCAAGAACCCCACAGAGTGTATTCGTCCTATACTCACAGTATTATATGGAATGCTTTATATTTCTCAGGGCCTCCTAAATAAAGGATGACTCCTAGACAGAAATAAAACTACTACTTGACTTTAAGTAATTATTCACCAACCTCAAGTTCTATAAGAGCAATATAATAAATAAATAAATAAATAAACCATTCAGGACCAGCATCAACATTTTAAAAAAATGTATGTGAAAAGTGTGTGGTAAATCACTACCAAATTATAGAAGAAAGCATGCATGATGTATAAACTCCATCCCCAACCCCCCATACTAGTCTGAGAATGCTAGCCAAGACTGTATTCAGGACTCTGAACTGGTTAGATTCAAACATTCAATCTCAAAGTTGTCATTAAGGGGTAACTGGGGATCTTCTGATTTAATAAAATTGCCAATTAGCCCCGCATTACAGGGATATTTCAAACATTGGTGCATTTGTCTGGAGTTTTCCAGTGACCCCTAGGTAGCAGAATTGTTCCTGATCATTTATAGCAAGCAGGGTCCACAGACCATCCTTGCTGCCCCTGCCTCACAGGGTTTACACAGCTGTGGGACAGCTTGGTCCCTTAATACACGGGAGTGCCACAAGGATTTTTGCCACCCTACGCAAATGAAATTTTGCCTCCTTCTTGTAATATACTTAGGACCCAGCAAGTGAAAGCAACGGACAGAGCCCCAGAGCAGCAGCTTGGCAGTGCTAGAGTTGCCCTGATCACTTCTGCACATGGCCAGTCTCCTGAGGCAGCCCCCAGTGAGCATGTGCAAGGTGTGTGCACACCATTTTTGCCACCCTTTCAATGTGCTGCTCTAGACAGCTGTCTGTACTGCATGGCCCCTTACACCAGCCCTGTTAATACATAGCATGTTTCTGCCAGCTTGCTGTTACATCAGGATAAAGTGCTGGTGTCTCTTCAAGATTTGCATGAAAAGCAGAGAGAGGACTTGCAGCCTGTATGTAAACAGTCTTTACTCATGTCAGTCTTCACCAAAACCCATTTCAGAGTCAAGGGAAAAAGTATTTGCATGATTAGAAGGTTTGCATGAGTGAGGGCTGCTTGAACAGCCCCTAACCCTACTGTGACCCCAGACTAAACTGGTTAAATGCTTTGCTTTCTAAGCAATTCCAAACACTCATATATATGAAAAGGCTGAGGAAATAAATGCAGGATCTTGTGAAGCTGCAGACAGGCTCTTCTTATGAGTCTAAGTTTCATCAGGACTGCAGCAAAAAGATGCACAACATCAGCAGTTTCCTTTCTTTTTGTTCTATATAATGAAAGAAGAGCCTACACTAATGTGCAAACATTTAATTCCTGAGGCCCCCCTCAATGATTCTTTGTGTAAAGCTGACTGATAAAAACACAAAGTGACAATCTTATGCAGTCTGCTGTGCAACAGATTTACTTCATTCCTACAGCCTGAGGTATAGCCAGCATGATACAAGGACACAGGAGAGAGTAGGCTGGCCACGATTATTGCTCTGCAGTTTATGGGAAAAGTAATTGGAATTTTGCCTTTTAAAATAATTCTCTTAGGTAAAATTAGAGGGGAAAAATTGTTCCATGATACAGTCTCAATCTTTTTCTCTATCTCTTTTTAGTATTGTATTATATAGTTATATGGAAGAGAGGATGCCAAAAGGCTGAGAAAACAGGGTATTTTGTACGCATAAAAGATTTTTTTCTAAATCTAGACTTATGCCTAACAAGACTTCCAGTTATTAGCCATGCACTATTGAATTTCATAGCTATGCAGTTGTTAAGCTAAAAGTTGTATTGGATATATACTGTATCTTGGATGACTGGCATCCAAGAGTATCATCTGTTTATCAGAAATGGAGTGTTTTTTACCTGTCTTGCAGGCATTTTTATTATTAAGAGCCCATTTCTGCAAGGAACAACCTGTAAAAGCAGGCATAAAGCTCTAGGGTTTTTTATCCACAACACACACATCCACAGCTCCTAGTGAAGCTTCTGGGAACTGAATGTGATAAGTGCTTCCCAGGTTCAAGTCCAAAGTCTGCCAAATATTTCAAAGAGGGGAGGTAACATTTTCAGAAATGAGTCATGTTGTTCTACACTGTGAAGCAAAGGTATGAATTTAAAGTTCAATGGCTATTCCGCATAAACAGACCATACAGCCCCTCTGGTTCCATACTAAAAATGCCTGTTTGTGGCTTAGCTTAATTTACTCCCAAAGTGGATTAAAAAAGGAACTCTGAAAACCAAATAATAATGTCCATATGGGGAGCTGTGCAGAATAGCTATTCCGCATTATGCATTTAAACCCACCTGTTAAAGATGAGACTTAAAAGCAAAAGTTTGAAATCCAAATTGGTTCTCCCAGGGTGCATCTTCACATTACTGTGCATTAGACTAATTATACTGTGCAGTATCATGTAATGGCAAAAACTGTGCTAATAGCCTACTGCGCAGTGTTATTAAGCTTATGCACAGTAACTGTTTCTAAATAACCATGAGCTGGCACTACAGCTCAGTAACTCTAGGTACTGTGCATTTAGTTATTGTTTTATTAAAGAAGCAGTAAACTAAATTAACAGTATCTAAGGTATATTAATGAATGTATAGACATGTCCCCAGTGCCTAAATGGAACTTAGTTAACATTTTGGCTCCTTGGTTTCAAAGGGCAATCCAGAAAAGCCCTTTCCAGCAGCCACAGTAATCATTAGGTTCTTAGATTACTTTAGTGCTATAATTTAGGACTTCAGACTTACCCTCCTCTCAGACTTCTGCACAGAAGGAATTTAGTATGAGCACTTGGCCACCTAACTCCTATCTAAACTCCATTGTAAACCAGAATGGAGATGGGGCAGCACCTAAACTCCACCTAAGTCCCTGGGCGCCAGATCCATTAGGCATCCTCAGAAAACAATAACTCATCCTATCTAAGTGGAGGTGCCTAGGTGACCAATCTGGGGGAAGGTCATTTAATGGGTGGTCACCCAAGACCTTCAAGTGTATCTGGATCCCACTGGATTCTTTTCAGTCCATTTTTCATCCTAGGTTATATCACAGAGACTGCACTTGTGGCCTTGGTTGATGATCTTCACTTGGAGACTGACAGGAAACTGTGACCTGTTGATCTTGCTGGATCGTTCAGTAGCCTTTGATACACTTGATTTTGATGTGTTCGTAAAGTGTTTACATGACCTAGTGGGTATTTGCAGGACTGTTTTAAATTGGTTCCTCTCTTTCCTAAAAGGAGAATCCCAGAGGATGGTGATGGGTAAGTGCTCGTCATCCCCCCAACACCATTCCTGTGGACAGATGGGCAAGGGCTCCAACTACTCACGTCTGCTGTTCAATATGTATATGAAGCTGCTGGGTGAGATCGTGCAGAGACCTGGAGTGAAGTACCATCCATATGTGGATGACACCTAGCTTGCTCTCTTCTTCATCTAATCCAGGCCCCACTGCCAGGTTCAGTCTTGAAGTACTCCTGGATCGTTTGCTGCATCTGAACCTTCAGGTAACAGGAGTGGCTAGTAGTGCCTTTCACCAGCTCCATTTGGTGAGAAGGCTAACCCTTTTCTTTCATAACCTTCAGGTTAGACTATTGAAGTGTCCTGTAACTGAAGATGCCTTCAGTGACTACTCAGAAGCTGCAGCTGATAAAGAATACAACAATGCACCTTCTGAAGGGGATGGGTTGCCACAAGTGTTCAGTGTTCAGTGTTCCACAATCTGCACTGGGTCCCAACAGCTTTCCAGGCATAATTCAAGGTGCTAATTTTGAACTAGAAAGCCCTGGATGGTCTGGGCCATACATACCTGAGGGACCCTTATGCTGTATGGCAATCCCTAAGAGCAGCTGTGTGCAACTTCCCACTAATAACATTAGTGTGCCAAGTTCATTTTTGATGGGAGGCTGTTCTTGTTATTCACTCCTAAGCTTTGGGACTCCCTCCCCACAAGGCCTGCCACAGCCCAAGCCTGAATGTCTTTCAGAAACATTATCAAACCTTCATATTTAGGCAGACAATTTAGCCATCAGGCTTTGCTGAGATACTTTTTATGAAGCATTTTCATGTATTCTATTCCATTTGCTTTTATATGTTGTTTCTGTCTCTTACTGTACCCTCTACCTTTTTTGGGAAGGGCAGCCTATGAATCTAATAAATAAATAAATATGCAAGTGAGGACAACAAAGAGCCTCTGATGTTCAACTCATAGTGGATTCTGACACAGATAACACAACTGCTGCCTGCTCAGTTGTTCTGATTTGGTTATGAACATTCTGGCACATGCAGGGAAAGCTGAATACAGAATGATGCAAGCTGTCTGGTCCTTTATAAATGGTCCATTTGCTTAAATAAAAGAAAGGGGAGCTGGGGAGTGGGGGGTGGAGACCAAGACAGGATAGCAAGTATTTTTGTATAATTTTTACTAATGTTTATATGATTTGGAACCATTAGATACACCTAACTACACTATATATGGGTTGGATTCCCATTCCCCCCACCTCCTTCATATTGTTTACCTAGTTTGTTATATGTTTTCATAAATTAAACTGTAAGCTCCTCAATTCAAGGAATTTGTTTCCCCTATGTTTGAATGCCATTTACTATTCTGAATAGGACTTTTGAGTGCTACCTCCGTGCCATAATAATAATAATAACAACAACATTTTGATTCTTAAACCCATGGACTTCAAAGAAACAGAGAATTTGAATTAATCATTCCCTTCAACTGTCATAATGCAAAGTCACAGTTTTGAAGATGTCATAAGACTGGTAGTTTTACTATCAGAAAAACACAGCACTAATGTAACTATTTACATCAGTTCAGGCAGAAGTATTCATTTGGAAAAGTCACTAGGACGGTTCTTTGTTTAGAAACAGGCAGACATATAATAGATGCAGACTGCCAGCTTGTGTTATCATGACATGTAGCAAGATAACCCCAGCAAGCACAGATGTTAATCTAATCATCATATTACCATAAACAAAAACAATACTCATGAGCAGTCAATGATCATCACATACATGCACGACTTTGCTTATACAGGTGCTTTTAAACATTATTGTTTGAAAAAAGAGCGTGAGAAAATATTAGGCCTGAAGAGACAACATATTTTCTAAGGCAGGACTGAATTCTTCCATTGGATCACAGTGCACTGCAGCGAATAGAAGCTATATGCAACTATATTAGGAGGTAGACTATCTGGCTCAAAATATTTACCTGAGTTCCAGTTTTCCTGTTTTGTGTTACTCTTCATTTTCTCATCTATATATCAAGCCTTGACAGAATGACCATCATGGGCCCAAAGTAGCCGTTATACCCTGGAAACAGGCCCAAGACAACTGCGAGCCTACAGTGTCGAAGAAAAGAAAAGAGAATTCCCATTGAGAGCCAAGGGTGAGACTGGCACTTTAACAACTGGGTGGCACTTGGACAAGGTGTAGGAGAGGTAGGAGCCCCAAAAGAATAATCGGATCTGGTGCATCTGGGTGAACACATGGTGGAGTTGACCACCTCCCAACAAATAAACATTCAATACCAAGACATGGCAGGAAAAAATCGTATGACCTTTTCTAAGTATCTGAACCAAGTGAGCCCTTTTCTTCATGGCCCAGTCTGGCCAGACACAGGTCCACTAGGACCTGCGGCCCTATCCTGTACTGCACCGGCAGTTTCTGGCTAGAGGGTCTTGCACCTCTGCTCAAGGTCACACTGATCGTCACATTTGGGGTCAGGAAGGAATTCACCCCATGGTCAGCTTGGTACGGACTGTGGGGCTTTTTGCCTTCCTTTGTAGCAGGGGGCATGGCCCTCTACCCAGGACCACTTGAGCATATATTGAAAACCTTTTATAGAAGCAGGACACTGGCTGCAGTGTTTCTCCTACTTTATTTGTAGCAGATTAGGGCGTTAGGTCTATGTGGTGTCAGGGTTGATGACAGTCTTATGTAGAATTTAGGTTATGGTTTATATGGGATGGTTTGAATAAGGATGATCCTGCCTCAGGTAGGGGGCTGGACTGGATGACCAGTGCAGGTCCCTTCCAGCCCTCCTTCTCTGTGACTCTGTGTCTCTGACTCAAATGTTAGCATTGTCTTTAGGGTTTGTTTGGTTTCCTGCATGCTCAGATTTTTAAGGCTGTCTTTATTAATACTGCAGTTCAGTCTGTGGAAATATTTTGCATCACCTGCTGTCCCAGTCCAAGGATACTGTTCTTTGTGAACCCACCAAAAATGCTTCTGTTAATCAAAGTATCTCTCAAGACTCTAAGTTACAGTTTAAGTCATGTTATTTGTGTACAACTGCAAACATTATAATGTGATATTATTAAAATTGTTTTTGGAACATTATACATTTTTGTTTGTTATTCTGAAAGCAACTAGCAGCAACCAGAATTATTTTTTATTGATATTGGGAATACATTTTAAAATATTCCTCCTTCTTAAGGAGACTTTGTTGTGAGCTGCAGGAGTGATTTCACCTCTAGTATAATTCCACTGACTACATTGTGTTTGCACCCGGAATTAGTATGTTCATGTTCACTTTTTTATTTTAAATTACCCATAGATTGTAATAAATCATTTAAAATTGGCTGCATAGTTTGAAAATGTAATTAAGTCAGAAGTGCATTAGCTTTTGAAAATGTTTAGATGGCCCTAATGAGCTGTCATGCCTTAGATTATTACATTCTCATGACCATGACTAATATTAAGTACCGTATTATAATGACACCATAATGATTCATCATCAAGGATCTTATGATGACTTGATATTCTGGCAAGTGAAGTGGACTTAAAGGAGGATTTCATAGAGAGAAAATCTTGAAATAGATCTGAATTAAAAATATAAATGCTTCCAAAATACAGATGGAATACATCATGTTTATGCATGCCTTATTATGTGGCTGCTTACATGGGCATACAAGATCTAAATTAGTGGAAGGGGTCAAAGCTTAGCAGGACTTTGTAGTGGAATGCTGCGCATCCATGCATACAAGAAACATGTTGTTCTTTGTCTCTCGATAGAGAAGTAGGTGCATGGCATCCTTTAGCAAAGCCAACTTTTGCTCCTGTTTGCTTGGTCTGAGGAACTCAGCAATGATGAGCAACTCAGCAGAAGATGGAAAAAGTTCCAGTTCAGTGGTCCTAGGACTAATGAAAGGACTGTGCTTTACTTGCTCTCTCCCTGCAGAACTCCCTGAGTGACAGTATGAGTGCAGCTACACAGAGGTGACTGTCTCACTCCAGATAAGTAACATTTGACAGGTGTGAAAGTGGCATAGTATCATGGGTAGATGTGGAGGGTTCAAGGGGGAGAGGGGGAGGGCTTTAATTGACCTGGGTCTTATTAACCTGATTTTAGTATTTCAAATTAATTCAGAGGGAACAAATTTGGGTATTTTCTCTTTCTCTGGCCTTGCCTTTGATTTGGATTTGCTATCTGAAAACATGTTTTTTCTGTCACAGATTTATGATCAGTGGATGCTGAAGAGAGGATAGTAGAGAGAGCCATCAGCTCTCACTCCCAACTTCAGACAAACATGTAGTTACATATGAAATGCACCATTTAGAATGATTGTCTTCAGCTCCTCTCAAACATAAGTAAAAAGAAAATGTCCTAGAAATAATGTCAGCTATTTATCCTACAGTCTGGAAAGGAAGAAAGAAATTGTCATCCTTATTTCTATGATAAAATACTTGGGAAGGGGAAACATTTTGATAAAGGAACCATGTAGGTATGGTAGATTCAGAAAACGATGAGCTATAAGGAATAGAAAAGCATCTATTCTGTCTTTTACATACATTCCCCTCATTCTTCCCGACACATACATTTAATATAAAATACATTATACAAAAAAGAATGTACATTATATAGTCTTCCCCGTACACACATTATATAAAAAGAGAGAGAGGGGGAAGTTCTGAATGTCAAGATATACCCTTGAACTCTTGCCATGCTTACCTTCCTGCCATTTACCACTCCCTAATTTTTGTGTCAAATGCAAACTTAATCAGGAATGAAAAAAATCTCTCTTGGATCCCACTAAAAACACATACTTGACAATGCTTCCACAGTCATAATTCTCCTTTTGGTTTTCAGTCCATTTATTATGGGCCACATTGATTGAGTACCATTGTAGTTTATTAACCAAGATATTATGTAGTACCATGACAAATTCCTTAACAAAGGTAGAGTAAAAATGTTGATGTAATATGTGTTTACCAACCAAACTTGTAATGTGTTTAAAAATATTAAGTTGGCTTGATAATATATATATTCCATAACCATGGTGTTAACTTTCATTTATTATATTATACACTTTTAGTTCTTCATTATCAAGTCCTGTATCTTCCACCCATTACTTTGTTTGCAGTTGACATCAGGTTGATAGTCACCTGGGTCAACCAATTTATCCTTTTAAAATATTTGCAGAATACTTTCTTCCTGTCATCTGGAACCTCCTTGGTTCTCTAAGACTTAATGAAAAATCAACAAGAACCATCCCAGGAGCTCTTCAGCCAGCTCACTTAAAACTATCAGATGTGACAGTTACAAAACAACATATGTAATCATTAACATTTGCTGCCCAGAGTGGTGGCCACTGGATGGCCTGAAGGCCTTCCAAGACCCTTGGACTCAGAGCAGAGCTACAGCAGCTCTTGCAGTGTCTGCTTCTGATTGGAGTGAAGGGGAGAGCTGAAATACCAAAACCCAATCAGTAATTAGGAAGCCAATCCAAATGCACCTTTGAGATTTAAAACCACGGAAACACTAACAAACCCCATTCTTCAGTCCATGTGGAAAAAAAAAACCTTTAGTATACTTATTAGTGGTATTGCGTTCTGAAGGAAGCAAATACCAAATAAAATACTTATCCTCAGTTTCATCTCTGATAATCATCCCTGGCCACAACTACTCAAGACACATCTACCAAGTTACTGCGCAGTAGCCCCAATGAACATCTTATTTGTAATACTACTGCACAGTAGCCTAATAGTACTGCACAGTAGTGTTGCATCGTGGTTCTTGCCATGCAACACTACTGCACAGTAGTATCAGGCCACTGCACAGTCAGTGTCTCATGTAGACATGGCCCCTTTCACTCAACTCTCAAAATATCAGAAATCTATTATATGACTGGAAATGTGGTATTTTTCTCTGGCCTTCTATCTTTAAACCATATAGCAAAGGGGAAAAAAAGGTCCAGAGATGGGGAAAAATATTTAGGCATAGAGAGTATTTTCTGAGGATTAAGTGAAAGGACAAGCACTATTTCCAATAGAAATTAATACAATGGGACATGATACAGCCATGGTTCTCAGACTGTTTTTATTTGAGGCACCCTTCATTAGATGAAGGCACCATTCATGCAAACTCCTAATTTTCACTCATTTTTTTACTACAGGAAAAGAATAGAGCAGTTTTTTCTGTTGCAAAGACCACAACAGGTTAGAATGTTTTGAACACTGTCGATTCCTATTTGAACTCTCTGGATTTATCTTGAGTGGCACCCTACTTGAGAATCACTCTGGTAGAGGTATGATACATAAACAGTATAGAGATGGTAAATCAGGTGCTCCAATTTATTTTCTACTATAATGTGTGAATATTCCAGTTAATGTTAAATATCTTCACAAGCTTTAGGTGTCATATGCACAAACGTATGAGTCCTAAAACTGAAGGGGAGTCTTGGACTCACTTTCAAAATTTGGCACTTCTTACATATGTGTTGTTTATAGTGGCAGCTTCTTAAGTTAGATTCACCTTATAAGCAGCTCTCATTGTTTTGCACATAGTCATTTGCATGCACCGTAATGTTCTGGGAAAACAACAAAAAATGTAATAAATAACACATGGGATGCTTTTTCCATTTGTTTTCCTTATTCTCTTTGAATAAAGAAGGAAGATAATATGTGTCTGCAGTAAATTTTCCCTGACCAGAAATTTTTTCCAACTGTATGTGATGTGTTAGATACGAAATGCCAATTTGTTTGTTTTTCTTCTCTCACTTGACTCTGACCATATTACTGATCTGTCCTATGGATTAATGATTCTCCCAGAATATTTGCTTTATACCATTTACATGAACATTATAAAATTGGTTTCAGATCCTTTTGCCTTGTTGCAACTTTACTAATAATCATTTTTCTAGCTTTACTGAAGAATTCTAATGTAGGGCTGGAAGTGCATGTTTTTTTCCAAATGACACCTCAGGCTTATATTATATTACCAGCAATTCCCTTAACATTTTCTCCTCCTTCCAAAAACATAACAAGTGAGAAAACTAGAAGATATCTTTGTGGGACTGCCAGTTTCCTTTTAAAAGTACATTTTTGAATTGGCCACTGATACATTTTGTAAAGCTTGCTAATTTTAATTGATGTTGCTTGAGCGCAAAGGCTACTATATTGTAGGACAGGAGCATTAACCTGGATGACAGCTGCGTGTGCTTGTTGCATTCAGGCATGCTGGCACAAGCAATATATCTGTTAGAAAACCTGAGAGGAAAAACAGCGAAACAGATTTTTCAATAACTCTTATTTCACTTCAGCACTTACCTTAATGATACAAATGATAAAGCAGACTGCAAAAATGACACAAGTGACCTGCTCCAATACAGAGCTGCTCAAAGGTAACAAAATTAAAAGTTGGTGGGGGGAGGGGGGTGCTTTTGTGAGTGTGAGTGAGAGAGAGAGACCTAGACTTTCTCCCATTCGGATAGTAAATAGTTAGCTATCTGCAGTGAACTTTCTCTTCATGTTGGGGTTAATCCTACCAGGTGCTGAGAACCCAATGGCCCTAAAAGAGAAAGTTTTAAGGGCATAGGGGATTTGGGAACTACATTGACTATGGCAAGGGTCTCCACTCCAGAATATAAACTAAAATTTCTTAACCTTTTCAGACTCAAGGCACTTCTCATTAAACTTAAGGCACCACTAATAATATGTCAACTCTTACCTTTTACTTGTCTTTTTACTAAAGAAAAATAAGAGAGAAATTCTTCTGTTGCAAAGAACTCAAAAGACCAAAACAGATCAAAACATTTTTAACTGTGGATTCCTATCTGAAATATATTGATTTATCTTGTGGATTGTGTATAGGTGCTTGCATGCCTAACTGCTAATATTGAATGACACCCCTCAGCACTCTTAAAAGGAGGTCACAGCACCCCAAAGTGATTCTAGTTGAGAATCACTGCTATGGCTGGATGGGGACCAGAGAGCTAAGGAAAGTGATTCTTATAGGGATGTGAGGCAGAAAACACTCCAGCTGGTATCTGGAGAAGTCTCATAAGTATCCTGAATGCCAACAGGAAGCAGTGCCAGTGGGCCACAACTATGACTACCAGTTCATTATCAGGAGACTGAAGGTGGATCTAAATGCAAGTCTGAGAGACTAAAGGTTTAACACTTTCATTCCTTCCATAGTGCTGAACTTTCAGCAGTGTTGAGGTAGATGTATAATTTCCTCAGACACCTAGTAAGGAGTTAATTTACTTTTCTTAAGGAACTAGGATTTTTAGCTCGGGCATTTGTTTTTGGGTTTTTTCTGCTGCTACTCATAACAAATCCTCTTTTAGTATTAGACATTTGCATGAATATTTCCAAAGAAGAAAGCAAGGACTAGACTCTACAGTCACTCGCATTTGGAGGAATTTACAGGAAAAAACCGAGCCTAAAATGACGTAAAACAGCCAGTGAGAATATACCTGAACCCCTAAGCAAAATTAACCATGCTGAGATTCTTACTACAGAATAAAACTGATATTGTGTTGGAGAGAGTGATTGATATTGGAGATGAAGTCATAGATCTAAGCCAGGGATGTCCAACCTTTTTGAACGTGGGGCCGGATCATGAACTTTTTATCACCCAGTGGGCCAGCGAGCCATATTCAAAGACCTCACAGGAAGCGGTAGAGCCATAATCAAAGACCTCACAGGAAGTGACATCACATCAGGACGTGATGTCACGTGACCTTTGACACCAATAAAGTTGCAGGAAGTGACAATGAAATGGGTCTGCTCCACAGGCATTTCTTATGTATTTAGTTTTACTCTCTATCTTCTCTCGCTGTGCCTGAAATACGCAGAACTCTTTCACTCTGGCTGCGCAAAACATAAGTGATTGAGGCACATCAGATGAAAAAAGTCTGTGCACCACAGTACAGTCCTGTTTCACTAGTACTATTTCAGTTTGTACCCCTGGAGTAAATCTCCAAAGCAAGAAACATGTTGGCTGTTAGGCACAGCTCTCCAGTGCTGCAAAAATATGTATACCAAGGCAACAGACAAACTAGATGTACTAAGTAAACAAATAATACTCATATTTAATAAGACATCCATTGAAATCAATAGAAGTGTAACAGGGTACTGTCCCAGGGGTGGCCATGACATCCCTGAAGCCCCACCCCGAGCCCTGGTCACCTTTACATTCTTTGGGCAATTTCCCCTTCACCTCAAAAGGGAGGCTGCCCCAGAGCTCCCCAAGCTAGATCGCATCTTCTTTAACACAGGTGTCACTACTCTTTGCCTTCATGGCTAATCACGTGGTCTCCTCATCTCCCCTCCCCTCGCTGCTGGCTGGGGCCCGCGAGCCGGCCCTGCCTGTCTCGCTGCTGCCCCACCACCGCTGGCATGGCTCTGCTGGCATTGACGTCGCCACCGCAGCTCTGCGCTTCACCACTGCGGCTCTGCACTCGGCCGCCACCTCAGCTCCACCAGTGTTGCTACCGCCACCGCAACTTCATGCCGCTGCAGCAGCTCTGTGCTCCACCACCGCTGCTGCGGCTCTGCGCTCCATGGCAGCCCTGCCACTGTGGCTCTGTGCTCTGCAGGCCAGATAAAATGGCTTGGCGGGCTGCATGGCGGCCTGTGGGCTATTGGACAAGCCTGATCTAAGCACTAAACAAGTGGTCAAAATCCACATCCAAACACTGTAGCTCATACTCATTTCTCACCGATATGTTATTGTGGTAGAGATTCATTATTGTCATTGTTCGGACTTTTAAACCTGACCTTTTTTGCAGTGCTATAGCTATATTTATGCTGGCACAAAGAAGCTCTTCCAGAGGTTACATACAGAAAAACTAAGTAATTTCCCTAGCAAAAGGTTATTATGTGGAACTCAGAATAGTCCTTTTGACTCTCATCCTTACTCATATTCTTACTTTCTATGCAGTGAGTAATTTATTCATCAACTTGCAAGATCATTTCGCATTCCATTTGAATTTCTCAATTGAATCAGGCTGCTGTATATTTTATTTGGCTAAGGGGTGAATTTTCAGCATGGTGCAAGTAAGGGAATTGGTGTAACTCATAGTTCTTATTATTTATGGAAAGTGTACACCCAGGTCTGCACGTAATATATTGAAAAATTTCCCTTTGAAGTGTTATCATTCTTCATCATATTCTGTTCTAACCAACAGCATGAGCATCATTTTGCCAGCATAAATGCAAAAGACAAACTGATATGGCTGCCAGTATTAACTGGAAGTCAATAAGTATAATTTAAAGGGGCCAGCAAAAGGTCCACATCGCCATGTAATCTCCCCTAGGGTGTATGTGTGTGTGGGAATGCCTTCAGAATGCTAAGACTAAGTTACAAAAAAGGCCCATGCATCAGGCCAGCATAGAATGGCATAAAAAGCAATAATATAGGCAAGTCAAAGAAATAATCAAGGATCCACATTTAATTGGAGCCAGTGGCCTCAGCACAGCACGCAATTAGTGCAGAAGAGTATACTATGCTATTCTGTTTCACTTTACTAGATCCTTTGCAACCCATCCATATGCAGTCTGATAACTCAGGGCTTACCCAAGTGGTGTGAATTTTACCCCCAGAGCACAAGAGAAATAACATCTTACACCACAGGAAGCTTTTAACAGCCGATGCTAAGTTTTTCAACTAACAGCTGGTATGGGGAAGCTGAACTGCTCAGCCACCTGTTATTTAGGTTTTAACAATGCATTTGGATTTGTATGGGTAAAAGATATAGGCAGTACCTGCCTTAAAAAGTTAATATGGAAAAATCATCTGCACTGAACAAAAAATCATCTGCACTGAGCAAACAGTTACTCTCATAAATTGGATGAGATGCATTGTATCCTCAAATCCCACAAGTGGGCATTTAATTGAATGTCTGTAGAGTAAGAGGCTATTCAACTGTTGTAGAGTAGGAGGCTACTTGACATAAATTGGGGTGGCAGGTTCAACCATAAGGGTATATTTTGCTTGTATCTGTCAAACAAAACATAAAGAAGTTTCATATGGGAAATTTGAGTGAAACTCTACTCAATCTCCTTGCAGTGATACTTGTATTATGCTACCTTTTGAAAATCTAAGTATAGAAAACTGTAGAGTAATGTGCATCCTCTTTGCCTTGTGTAACAAACAGAATCTGAAATAAAAGATAATAAAAGTTACCAGGTACTGAGGTCCAGCCTTTGATGTTCAGAACTGACACCTGGTTAAATTTTACAGGCGCATCTAGACAAGCCTGCACATGCTTCTTGCAGTATCTCAAACCCCTTTGAGATGCTGCAAGAGGCAAGTGCGAGAATGAGAAAATGTTCCCCATGCTGCAAATGCTGCATTGCAGGGGCAAAATTAGATCCCTGAATATACAGAGTTAAAAAACCCTAAACCACCCCCCAAAAAACCCTGGCACTTACTGGCAGTTTGAGCTGCCATCGGGGTCACTGGGGCCCTGCCTGCACATTGCAGGGCAGGGTGACAGCCCCGGCACCCTCAGCCCAGTCCCTGCTGCACCTCACTACCCTGTGCTGCTTGGGTGGGGGCTCTGCCAAGAGGTTCCAGAGCCCCCACACCCCCTGCTCAGTAAGTAGAGGTTTGGGTTTTAAGTCCCGGAGGCTGGAGTTGGAGGGGCAGCCATGGGTGGCTGGGGGTGAAAGTGGGGGCTGGGGCTGGGTGGGACAGCAGTCCAGGGGGCTGGGGGAGCAAGCAGGTGTGAGGCGCGGTATGTGGGCCCTGCAGGGGGAGGTAGCCCCTGTGAGGGGGCTGTGACCCCTGTTGGGGAGCTGTAACCCCTGAGGTGGGGGCTGTAGCCCCTGTTGGGGGCAGCAAAATATATATTCATGTATTCATGAAACATGTATTTAGAGTTCACTTTATTATGATGATAGAGACACTGGTAGTCTTCCAAATTGCTTTAACACTGTAGATATATCAATAAAACATTGCTGTCTCTCTGTCTCCCTCTCTCTCTCTCTCTCTCTTTATAGTGGTCTTTTGTTTTTCACAAAGTGACTTTTGGATTTTTTTATCAGGGATTTTTCAGTGTTCTAATAGGCAACACCAGAATTCCTGCTAGGGAGGCCAGTGGCAGGACCCTGCCTGCTCAGAGCTGGCACCTTGGACCCAGCTGGCAGTGAGTGACCTTCTGGCCAAATGGGGCCAGGAGGACATGCTTTGACAGTTCAAAGCAGGCCACCATACCTGGAACATCTTTTGGGCAATAGCTGCCCAGATGGCCGGACAGGGAGCACACATGAAAGTAGTGCCGCACCAAGGCCAACTCTGCAGCCACAGCCCAAGGGCAGCTAGCCTAGAAGGGCAGATGCCTCTACTGGCTGTGCAGTCCCCATCTGAGTCTGGCAGGGGGGCAGCCAGTCACAGCCAGGCAGCAGCCCGCACTGCCAAACTGCTGCAGTGGGTAGAGGGTGCAGGGAACTCTCAGGGCTGCTTCAGCAGTCCAGCTGGCACAAAGGGTAGTGTCCCCAGCTACCAACTTGCCAGGCCCCAGAAGTTCCTGAGAGCGAGTAGCCCTGAGCTACTTGCCAGGGCAACTGTTTGTACTGCTAGGGACAGCACAGGTGCTGGCCCTGGGCTCTAGCTCCCCCTAGCTATAGATCCAGGAGGAGCCAGGCAGGGTTATTTTGCCCCAAGTGGCACAATGCTACACACCAAAGCGCATGTCTGAGCACATGCAGTGAGGCAAAAAGCTCCGGCTCAAATTTGCACTGCTTTTGTTTGAGCTGCTGCAAGCTCACGTTTGTATGTGTGGATGCACCCCACTTTTCCCTTTGTTCATTAAACCAATCCCTCAAATGTGCATGCAAATGTTACCACATATGAAATCAAATTATCTGGGGTTCATGGACTGTTAGTTATAGAAGGCATTATATAAACCCTGGTCCTATGCAGAAGCACCTAGCATGAGTAAAGACATTAAAATATCTAATATAGCTAAGAACTCTGCCACCCTTGGAACAATGTAACCTGAAACAGTTTATCATTTTCCCTTATGCACATTAAACAAACAAAAGGAAGCTAGAGAAACACACTCAGAACAGAACTAGCCCTCTTTTAATCCAATATATGCAGTTTTTTTGCACGCTTGGCCACTTCTTTACTGTTGCAGTGTTCAAAAGATGCTTGCTTGCCTTTAGGATCTCTTCCCCACTTCTGTCTACCAACTTTAGACCTTAGAATGTATTTGCTCTGAAAGTAAACTTCCACTACTTTAATAAAAAATATACGGTAAGTCAGTGTATTTTCTCAGTTCTCATTTTACAATGGAAAGACCTTGTGAAAAGATATAATGTTGTTGTAGTGATCTCAGAAAACCACAGAAGATTTAGAGAAGCAGCCTGAACCAAAGCTCAGAACATTTTGAAGCCAACCATCTTGCTCCATCCAAATTCTCCATTCGCAGAAAAACAATACCATCTCCTGTCATCTTCAAATATTGCCTTGGCTGCCTCTCTTCTCAGACTCGGCACTACTTCCTTCCTATGTATTTTCCAAGCTTTTGATATCAACTTTAAGATCCAGAGACTGGGATATCCAGAAAAAAATCAAGTTCTGAGTGCTGCTAGTTCAAATCTAAAGAGCTTTACAGATTTGCAAAGCAAACTAGACATATGGAGTACTGATACACAAGCACAGAGGCTGCTCCGACACACTGTAATTACAGCACATCAGAGCAAACTCAATTAATCGAGTCTGCTGGAGTATGGTAATTACCACACTCCAGCAGCCTCCCACAACTTGTGTATCAGCATCCCCACGCTTCAAAGTGGTGGCAGGGGTGCTTGGACTAAAGTTCACCAAATAAGCTTTAGTTCAAGCATCTCCACCGCCATTTTGAAGTGTGGGGACACTAATACATGAGATGCTAAGATGCTTTAATTATAGCAGCTCTTGGAGATGTTCTAACTGAAGCAGACACACACTCCCCTCCATCCCTGGAGCACATGTAAAAAGTGCCCATGAGTTCCATTTGTTTCCCATCTAGTCACTTCTGTTAATCCCATTAGGTATCTATCATCATCCTTATGTGCCCAAATACCTTTGATTGTCTGGCCCCTGCAGCCCAGAATAGTGATCTAGACACAGCAATAAATTTTAGAGTGTAATGGAAGCAACGTCAATTAACTGTTTTAGTCAGTGTTCCAGCAATATGTTTGTGGCCTTAAAGAGAGAGACCACTGGGTGAGATCTGCAGAGAATAAATAGGTGCAGCACTATCTAAGGTAACATGTGGAGTGCTCAAGGAGTGTAAGTGATAAGCTGGGAAGAGAGAGAAGATAGCAAGAAAGTCATATTAGCTTGCTAAGTTAGATGGAGATGTGTCGTTTCAAAAAGTGGAATGAGTGAATCTGAAGTTTACTTGCTTTCCAATAACTGGTTTGCTTTATTCCTAATACAGGAGAAGATAAAGTATGCCATGGCATTTGACGCAAAATGAAAAAAAACATGATATGCACTTCTGACGAGTACAAATATCCAAGGGTCATTTGGGTGAGATTACTAAGGAAGAAATCTTTTTTTCCTAATATGGCCTAAATAGAACTTATAAATCTATTGTCAAGAGTCAATGCATTAGCCCACTGCCACATCTCTCAATTCTTTTAAACTTCCTCTTTTAACATCAAGTCTTCAGCATAAGGTGACTACACTCAGACTACGAGGCAAAACTTCATTTTAGTAGAAAGGAGTCGAACCAAATCATGAAAGTCCAAAGTTTTGGAACATTTATTTTGTCAATGTCAACTTCACTTACTGTTCTTCAACTCTGTCCCTGTGGAAAACAGTATGAGTTACTCTATTGCCCAAAGTAGCAGCAGGAAAAGGCCCTTAAACCCTCCTTGATATGTCATCTTTCCCACTTTTTTACAATATTAGTATCTCCTTGCTAGATTAGAAGCCATTAGAAGTCATTCATCCAGCCAAGATTTCCTCAAGTTCAATTTTTTTTTCTGTACTAGAAAAGATTGTGCAGACTAGATCTTGGCTGTGTATTGTCCTGTTTAGAGCCACATCTCAACATCAGTTCACATTTCATGTTGACTTGAATATATTTCTGGAAAGCATACCACCCACTAATGTAAGCTTCAGCAG
>NW_005842841.1:639154-640088 GCF_000455745.1 Alligator sinensis
ATGTAAGCTGCAGCAGGAAGCAACTTTGAAACTTCCTGGAATGGCAAATGGACATTGACCAATTCTGTACACATTCATTTATTAGCTTTCTTTATGGAAGTCTCAAGATAGCATATACATGGTTTCCAAAACATACACAGGGGATGACCTGGGGACCTGTGGATTCAAGGCAACTTAGGGGACAGCGATCACCAAATGATAAAATTCACTATCCAGCAAAGGACAGGCATTGTACCCAGCAGGGCATGAGTGCTAAACTTTAAAAAAGCTGACTTTAATAGACTCATGGGATTGGTTAGCAGGTGCTAGGAAATAAGAACTTAGATGCATTGAGGGTCCAGGATGGGTGGACATCCCTCAAGGAAACCATTCTTTGGGCTCAAAGTGAGTCAATCCCATGTCAGAGGAAAGGGACAAGGGGGCCAGGAAGCCCCTTTGGCTAACCAGGGGCATCCAAGATACCTTAAGGGGAAAAAAAAGAGTCATACAGGAAGTGGAAGCAGGGGGTAGCTAGCAAAAAGGAATATACTTCTTTGGCCCACACCTGTAGGGAGTCGGTCAGGAAGGCCAAGGCAACTCTAGAACTCAGGCTAGCATCAGGGATTAAGAAAAATAAGAAGTCCTTCTTTAGGTACGTTGGGAGCAAAAAGAGGGTGCGGGGTAGCATAGAACCCATACAGGACAGACATCACCTGACTAACAGTCAGTGCCAACACAGTAAAAAGACACTTGGAGGGACTGGACATATTCAAATCACCAGAACCAGAGGGACTCCACCCATGGGTAATTGTGATGGTGGCGCGCTGCCGTCACGGGCACAAGGAGAGGCAAGGAGAGGCTGCAGGGCAGACAAAACACCGGAACAGAACCCCAGAGGGGGTAACTTACCTCTGGGAGACCCGGCGGTGCCAGAGCCGAGACCGCACCGGCAGCT
>NW_005842841.1:640119-655364 GCF_000455745.1 Alligator sinensis
GCTTTGCCCCGCTTATTAAAGCATCTGTGCCAAGTAAGGGAAACAGCTAGGCCAATCGCGGCAGCCAATATGGCTGCTGCAGAAAAGTTTAAAATCCCCAGCAGCACCCAAGGGGAGGGGGAGCCAGAGAGAGAGAGAGAGCGGGCACAGACAGCACGTCTGAGGCTCCTGCTGGGGAAAGGCACCAGCACAAGAGGCAGGAGAAACCTCTAAACTGCAAGCTGAGGAAAGCAAGGGGAAACTTCCTACCTTGCAACAGATAGCAAGCAGGGAGAGGCCAGTACTCCCCTTGAAAGGAGGAAAGCAAGGGGAACGACAGGGCACTCTGCATTTGCCAGCACTGCGCCTAGGGGAGATAGAGCCGGGGACAGGTGCAGAATCCCCTGGAATCCACTGGGTAAAGGAAGGCAGCTCTGGGAGCAGCCCTACCCAAGAGGAATATTATTTCTAGGGAAGTTAGGAAGGAAGGACGCTAAGCGACATCAGAAGAGTCAGAGAGACAAGAGGATGGGCTGGCAGAACTGTACAGCTAAGTCCGAGTCACTGCATTGGTGAAGCCGAAGGCGGGAAAGTCCGCAGAGGACCGAAGGTCACCATCCCACCAGCACATGATCGGTTGGTGAGTGGACAGGGTGTAGGGGTGGTGGAGCCCCGCGGAACATCGTAGGCAACAGCTGTGAGTACACCCGTGTTGGGGAACCCCTCTAATAAGAACTCCACTGGAACCCTCTCACAATAATATACCAGCAAAGTCGTGGCAGGCGGGACGAGGGGAGGGGCCACCTATCCAACGGGGGGGCCGAGCCAGAGGGACGAGGGCAGGGGCTACCTAACCGACGGGTGGCACTAGCCATAAGACCTCCGACATCACAGTAATGAAGGAATTAGCGGGAGTCATAGCTGATCCACTGGCAAGGATATATGAGCACTCATAATGCTCAGGTCAGGTTCCAGAGGATTGGAAGAGGACTAACATCGTCCTAATCTTTAAGAAGGGGAGGAAGGAGGACCCAGGGAACTATAGACCAGTCAGCCTTACCTCTATCTCTGGGAAAATCCTAGAAAAAAACTATCAAGGAGCACATCTGCGGGAGCCCTCTGGCTAATGTGATGTGGAGGGGTAACCAACATGGGTTTTTAGCAGGCAGATCCTGCCCAACTAACCTAGTTTCCTTTTACAACAAGGCCACCAATTGTTTAGATGCAGGAGTCGAGGTGGATGTTATCTATCTGGACTTCAAGAAGGCCTTTGACATAGTATCCCATACCATCCTTATAAATAAACTGAGAGGATTTGCCTTGGATGATTATACAGTAGACTGGGTAGCAAATTGGCTTAAGGGTCACAATCAGAGGCTGGTAGTGGATGGGTCAGTGCCAACCTGGAAAGCTGTGGGCAGTGGAGTCCCTCAGAGCTCAGTTCTGGTGCTGGTGCTGTTCAACATCTTCATCAGTGATCTGGATGAGGGGATGGGAAGCACCTTGTCCAAATTTGTGGATAACACAAAATTATGGGGTGCAGCTAACACCCTGGAGAGGAGGAACCAGATCCAGGCTGACCTAGACAGGTTGGGGAAGTGGACAGAGAGCAACAGGATGCAATTCAATGAGGACAAGTGAAAGGTGCTGCTTCTAGGTAGGAAGAACTGCCATCATACCTACAGGCTGGGGGGTGACCTTCTCAGCTTCACTGAGGCAGAAAAAGATCTTGGAGTACCTGTTGACTCCAGGATGAACATGAGTCACCAATGTGATAAATCAGTTGGCAGAGCCAATTACTCCTTGTTGTGCATCTGTAGGTGCTTCACAAACAGGTCCAGGGAAGTGATTCTCCCCCTCTATGCGGCACTGGTGAGACTGCAGCTGGAGTAGTGTGTCCAGTTCTGGACACCACAGTTCAAGCAGGATGCAGACAACCTGGAGAGGGTCCAAAGAAGAGCCACTCACCTGATTAGAGGCCTGCAGGGAAGGCCCTATGAGGAAAAGTTAAGGGACCTTAACTTCTTCAGCCTCTCCTAGAGAAGACTGAGAGGGGACCTTGTGGCAGCGTATAAATTCGTAAGGGGAGAGCAACATGAATTAGGCAATGATCTGTTCACCAGGGCACCCCCTGGAATGACAAGGAACAATGGCCATAAGCTACTGGAGAGAAGGTTTAGGCAGGACATTAGGAAAAAGTTCTTCATGGTCAGGGTTGCCAGAATCTGGAACGGGCTCCCAAGGGAGGTGGTCCTCGCGCCATCCTTGGGGGTCTTCAGGAAGAGACTGAACAGGCACCTGGCTAGAATCACATGACCCCAGGGTGGTGACTCTTTTCTTGACTGCCAGGGGTAGGGGATCGGACTAGATGGCCCACTAAGGTCCCTTCTGACTCTATGAATCTATCAAAAAAAACGTAATTCTGAGTGTCATAGGATGCATTTTCCTTGTTGCTGGATAATTTAAATATATTAATGTATTTTTCTTCCCTACTCTATTCCTTTTTTGGCATTAGTAGAGGCATTATCAGGTTACAAGGTAGGAAGGAAGAGAACAAAAACTATGGTCTTCTGAAATTCAGCAGATTCAGTCCCTTCCTCTCAGACTCATTCAGTTTCTTTAGCATGATCTAAGGAATTGCCACTCCAGTTTGTATCACTCCAGACACACTCTAGGCTTCTTATATTTCCAGCTCTTTGTACGGTCACAATCATGTTTTTTAAAATCTCTGAATTCTGTAGTAGACTTCATTTTGCTCAATGTCACACTACTGCTCTCTGCTGTCCACATCTACTTCAAACCAATACATCCATTTTATAATAGCTATGCAGAAGACATAAATAAGCAGCTAACTGCTTATAAGTGGTGCCTCAGAAACTGTGGAGCTGATTGCCATCATTGAGGTTTTTGTCTCACCATGATGAATCACCATGAAATGCCCAGGGAGCCTAAAACTAATGATTATTTTTTTATAAAATGAAGAGACCTTAAAGATTAACTTTCACTGTTAACTAAGTTTATCCAGGACTTCCTAAATCTGTCTATCCTATGATGGTATGGAGTAGGGACATGTATGCAACATTCAAACAGCTGATAAGCAGAACTCCCAATGAGCATGTGGTTAATTCTAAGGAAAAGCATAAACAAAAATAGCTAATAACAAGCTTTGGGTAAATATTCACGAATATACAGCAATTAGACTATTAATAATTTTGTATAGAGCTTTAACATCTTCTATACTTTTACCCATAATTGTACTTGTTTGTTTTAAAATTAAAGCTCCCATTAAAAGGAAAGAGTTAAATTTGTTCTCAATTTGGAACACGCATAGATACAGCAGTTCCCATAAGGTTTAGTTCTTCGAGAGAAAAAAATGATAGATCCCATCTGTGGGATATGGATTTCATTCCTACATTATTCAGCACAGAGGCTGAAAAGATTAATAAGCTCCAATGTTTTAGACTAAGCTTATTAGAACTAGAAATTCTAAAAGGTTTGACATCATCTTTCAAAATCCCACATTAAAAGAATTGCTAAGAGCAATATATTCCCTTTTGTGGAAACCTTCCCAAAGACCCTTATAATTCAAATCGGAGAAGAGAGTAGACTTGAAATCTAGGAGTCCAGCACACACCAGAAAAGTGCCAAGGTTTTTGGTTTTGGTTTTTGGTTTTTTATCATTCCATTCAAAATTTCTACATCCCCTGACACAACAGATTCATAACAGTTTTCTGACTATTGGCAGATCAGAACCCAAAAGCATACATATTTTATGCTTCACCAGATATAAGCAATCTATTTTTGCACCAGGAGAGATAAAGATGGAGCAGAGGCCTTGGTGATGAGCAAGTCTGTCACCTGCGTAAACAAGTAACTGAAGAGCCCCACAGATTGCACTGGATCCTCTAATCAGTGAAACTGTTGAATACATAGCCTCTTTGAAAGTGGAAAATGTATTATGCTAATAGTTTCAATCCCCTTCAAATCCATGGCAGTTTCACTGCATTATGCAATACTGTTCACACTGATGCACTGAATTGGGGCCTTTAAAAAGTTTCTTTCTTTTAACACTTGAAAATTTTCCTGAATTTCATCTTACAGATTGCTATGAAAGCGTTCCTTCCACAGTTTTGTTCTGCTATCAACAACCCATTTAAATGAATTTTGCTATGTCGTTCCACATTTTACAGTTAGACATGCAGAAAATGCACTCTTTGAGCAATGGGATTCCTTTGACAGGTTCATTTACCCAGCTTTATCCATCTGTGTGCAACTGAGTACAATGGAGATGTGTTAAATACACACACTCTGTACAGGAGGTCTAGGTGCACAGTAACTGCATCTTTTTGTGTTAGGTACTTATACAAGGGGATTTGGGTATACTCAGAGGACTGGCTGATATGTCACATTTCTTCTTTTTGCAGTTTTAATTTAGACAGTCAGACATAGTAAAGCTGAAGTAAGTTCCCTCTTTCACCCCACTTGCAAAAGAAGCTTTCCAGTTCCTCCAAGTTCGCAAACCAGGATAAAGCAAAGACAGATTATACAAAGGACTATATAAGGATAAGAGGGAGCCAGAGAAGCCAAATAATAATTTTAAGATGTATTTTCCCTGAAAAATAACTGGAATATAACACCAGTGAGTGAGATGCGAGTTTGAGCAAGAAAGGATGACTTCCTCTAGCACAGCAGGAGTCCTAGAAAATTATGCTCAGGTAAGTTTTGACATGCCATGATTGAATATTTTTTAATTCAGTTGAAATCAAAGGATCAATTCAAAGCTGAAGAAAAAAAACAATGAGTTCCACGCCAGGCATCCTCCATCTTTAGCTAACTAGATGTACATTTGGATGTACATTTTAATTTGCATGTGTTTGATTCTCTGTGTATTACTGAAGGAGTCTAACCTGAATATAAAAGGAGATATTTCATGAGGGAAAAGAGACTAGATTAAAAACGCCATTCACCTTGTAATAGGTAGGTCAAAGGTGAGCCATTTTAATTCAGGTTTGACCACACAAGTTACCAGTTGAAAGAATTCAGCTGATATTGGAACTATGTTCAAGTGAAATACTAGAAGACTTTAAAGTTATGAAAACCATCATCAGAAGATAAGTATTCTTTATCCTTTACTAAAAATGTGTTTCAGTGGGCATGTCTACACATTCATTAATGTGAAGTAGTTACTACCATCATCAGAAGATAAGCATTCTTTATCCTTTACTAAAAATGTGTTTTAGTGGCCATGGCTACACATTCATTAATGTGCAGTAGTTACTGTGCATTTAATTTAGTACTTGTATAATCAAGTAGCGTTACTGCCCAGTAGTACCAGAAAATGCTTTTTCAGTAATGCTATTACCCAATAGCCTAGTACTATAATATTGCGCAGTAGCATATTAGCACTGTTTGTGCTATGACGCCCTAACGAGCAGTATTATTATGCTACTGTGCAGTTAGCATCTTGTGTAGATGCACCAGCAACAGATTGGCTAGAATTTTGTTCCCTTGCCTCATGAAGGGTCTCATATAAACTCAAACTATATTTTCTCATGCAAACTTGGAGAACTTAATCAGAGTTTGAATGGCTGGCAAGTTGTTCATTGCTTCTCTAATTCCAATGTCAGCCATTTGTTAGAGTTGGCTGCAGTGTTGCATGAACCCTATGAGGAATTGCTTTTTAATGGGATAGCACAGATGTTCTAAATTCGATGACTATGGTTTTAATTGAAAAATACCATTGTGTGGATATCATTTAGCATAGTTACCAACAGAGGAAAGCAAACTAAAGCAAATATATTACCCCCGCTCTGGCTTTTTGTATCTTTTGAGTATTTAAAAGGTGAAGCTGATGTTTTCAGATGTATAGAAAGCAAGACATATAGTGCTAGGGAGAGAGTAAAAGAAGGATATCTTGGCCAGCTGAGTACTAGTTCCAGTGTCTCCCCTGGCTCAAATCCTCCCAGTGATGTGATCAAGCCACTTTTGGCTCCTCTAGGGTAATGGAGAACAACTGCCTAACAGAGGCCCTGCACTTGGACCTTCACAGCATTTTTCAAAAATCTGTTTTTTTTAGTTTTTTGTTGTGTTTTTTCGTTTTTGGTTTTTTGGGTGGGGTGGGGGGGGTTGCTGATTTTGGCTTTTTAGTAGTTTTGTTCATCTTCTGCTCAACCATGGTTCTTACCATTCATTTCTTCTGCATACTAGCAACTTCTTCCTCCTCTTTTCCTCATACTGTCTCCACTGGCTTGTTACCTTTATAGTTCTCACCAGCTCTACCTATCCCACTTTCCTCTCCATCTTGATCCAACATTTGCAAAAATCTAGATCCCATTTCCACACCCACTTCTGCCACCTCGTCCTTACCCAAAGAGTCCTAACCCTATTCCTCACTCATCCTTATGCTTTCCATCACCCACACCCATGCCTGTCACTGCATGTCCCTATTCCTAATCAAATGCCACTCCTGCACCTGATATTCTCCTACTGTCTTAAAAGCAATCTTTACTAAGATCCCAGCCATCCATTACTTCTTAAAATTTCTCATCCCCTCCAGCTCCTGGCCTGGGCCAGACCCTGGCTGTGGGGCTTGGTCCCTCCCTTCCTGCTGCTTCCCACCTCTCCATCCTTCTTTCCCTTTCTCAAGCAGCACAAAAAACAGTTCTCCTTTCTCCATTATAGCCTATTCACACCTCACCTATCATCTCTCATGCGGCATCAAGATATCTGCCCACCTCAAGTAACCCATGATGCTTGTCTGCACTGACTCTTAGATTTTCAACGCCTTTGTGCTTTCTCCCATGCTGCTACTCATGTTTTGGAGGAGTTCCCCTAAATATCTCCAAAGTAATCTCACTATTTGCTTCAAATACTTTCTTAAAACATTCCTTCAGCATGACAGTCACAAAATCTCAAGCAAGATTCAAGCTACTGAGGTGCCAAGGCCACTGCCTATCATGTGGTCCCTATCTGTCTCCTGTCTAAAACTGATTGCAAGCTCCTGACTATCCATGAGTTATATAGTACCTAGCACAGAGGTCCCATCCTTGTGGGGGCTCCGAGGCTCCATGGGAATACAGATATTACAAGATGCCTTACTAGTGGTTGCCCACAGCTCTCCCCTGAACACATAGGTTCTATCCTTATCCACACTTAGACATTTCATATCAGTTGTGCTTATCTTCCTTTTGAAAAGCATATTTATAATGACATGACATAAGGATTATTCTAAGCTGGGAACAGACTGACTTTGAACTTCTGCATTGAAGCAGTGCTACTGGGAATTTTGCCATTGGAGATGGCATTGTCCACCAATTTGATTACAATCAGTATGTATGAATTAATTACCTGTAGAATTTGAAATATCCCCAGATGGTATACAAATCTGTTTCCCACCCCACTATCCAATATGAACACAACATATTGATTTAATAAGAAATAAATGTCCTTTTACAATAGTTCACTTTGTAAAAGAAACAGAACAGAAACAGCAGAGGAACTGAAAACAACTATATTGAAAAGGGAGCTCACTTGACTTCTGATCATCTCAGACCTGCAAACTCTATCCCATAGCTAACTATGGCTCGGAGAAAATCCTACTGGGATCTGGAGTCTAAATACTACTGCTTTACTCTCCTCAAGGAACAACCAACAGTTTTGGTTAGGGAAGCGGGAAAAAAAGAGGAGTAAGTACCATTGTCACAAGAGGAAAAGTGGGAAGGAAGAAAAAGAAATTGCTCAGGAGATAAGGGCTGATTCTACTCCTTTCTCCTATCTTCCCTCTTATAAATAGTGAGTCAGATCCCCTCTGCTTCTGCCTCCTCCTTTAACATCCCCCAGAAACAGAAGGTTTGGAAAAGGGAGTCAAGAAACTCCCATTAAAGGTTCTCCCTACCCCAACCCAACATTACTTCACACCAATTTGGGTTCTACTCAATAAAGACATTGTAAGGGAGATAAAACATCATATATTAGACCTTAAGCCACCTGATCTGAACCTCTACATTAGCAGGTGTTTGCTATTAAGCTTTAGGATGATACATCCATGAGGAAACAAATTATCCCATGTCTATCAAGTTTCTGTCATAAGTTTTTTGAAGTCTATATGTAATGTTTACATTAAAGACTAATCCCAAGTTAATTTTTTGCTAGACGGATTTACATTTTGGCATTGCTTTGGATGTTGAGGTGGTGCCAGGCTGCCTGCTGCACCTCCGGGTCCAAGTGCAGGGGCTGATCCTGAACCTTCTGAATCTGCGCCCCTGCAAAAGACCTGGAGTTGGTGGATTTTTTCTGCCAGGCGGCCACTTACATCGGCACCCTCAACCCTTGTGAGTGACTGGTCCTTGGCAGGGACTTTAACATCACCCTAGTTGTGTGAGACCAGTCAGGCAGGGAGCGGAACCAGGATGCTGTGGGCATCCTCGGGGACTATGAAGAATGAAACAGGATGCAGTTCAACAAAGAGAAGTGCAAAGTGTTGCATCTGGGCAAAAAGAACCACCAACACACTTACAGGCTAGGAGATGACCTCAGCAGCACAACAGCAGAAAGGGATCTTGGAGTCATAGTTGACTTCAAGATGAACATGAGCTGTCAATATGATGACATACTCCTCATGGTCCAGGACTCAGGCGACCTGGTGCAGGCGGAGACCTGCCAAGCATTGTACTCAACAGCCTCCTCTGGGTCATGAGCTTTGACCTGGCGGTGGGTGATGGGTGGCAGGTAGGCTCACTCCCACCCGCACTCCGCGGGAGAGTGTGGGCTCGCTGATCTACTTGGGGGTCTACTTGTCCCCCACAGACCCCTCCTTGCTGGAGAACTGGCACCAGCTGGAAGTAAGGGTAGTGGAGTGACTCTAGTCATGGGCAGAGCTCCTAAAGTGTCTCTCTCTGCATGGGAGAATGCAGGTGCTGAACCAGCTAGTCCTGTCCATGCTCTGGCACCGCTTACTCACACTGCCTGTGCCCCCTGAGGTCCTGGCAGGGCTCCAGAGATGGGCGCTGGAGTTTTTCTGGCCAGGATGACACTGGGTAACTCCAGAGGTCCTAAGCCTCCCCTTGCGGAAAGGCAGCCAGGGCCTGGTTTGCCTGCGCAGCCAGGTCCTGACATTCTGCCTTCAGGCCCTGCAGTGACTACTATATGGCGTCAGTAACCACGCAGCCTGGAGCCACCTGGGGCACGCTTTCCTTTGCCACTTCCAGGGACTCCGATATGACTAGCAGTTCCTCAGCCTGTGGGGCTTCTCCCTGCAGGACCTGCGAGGCCTACCAGAGTTCTACCAGGACCTTCTCTGAGCCTGGAGGCTGGTCTCTGCTCCAGGTGCCCTGGAACACTCGCTCAGGGCACCTGCTCATCAAGCCCCTCCTCTGGAACTCGTAGCTAGAGGCGCCAAGAGCAGAGGTGCCCTGGTTGTGACAGAAGTTGATCCTGGCTGATGTCACGCATATTGGAGACCTCCTGGACTACAATAGGCAGAAATGGGTGAACCCCGCTGCACTGGCCCAGTGCATGGGTCTACCCACGACACGTGTGACCTGCCGTCTGGTCCACAAGGTGAAATCTGCCCTACCTCCAGACACCCTTGCCCTTGTTGACCAGGTCCTGTGCAGTGGCAGTCCCTGCCCCCCCACCTTGTCCTCCAGCCCACCAGAGTTTTTGTAGGGCTGGCACCTCACCCAGCCTTGCAGCATTCCCCACTCCACCACCTTAGCTAGCTGAAGGACACCAGACCATCACCTTTCCACCATCCATCACCTCTACATGCTTGTGTGCCACACAATCCATCATGCCACCCTTGCGCCCCCCCCAGACACCAAGTGGCGGGACCTGCTCAGTGAGGGCATGGCTGGGGCACCACAGTGGCTGAGTCTGTACTCCACCTTCATCCCATGAGCCACTGGGGACCTCAGCTGGAGGTTCCCCCATGGAGCTGTCACCATGGGTGTGTATGTGGCGAGCTTCACAGACACCCCAGTCTCCTGCCCCTTCTGGGGGCAGAGGGAGACCGTGGCGCACATGACCCTTCAGTTCACCAGGCTGCAGCCCCTCCACCTCCAGAACCTCCTCCTGAGGTTCTGGTTGAATATCACCCCCCACCTTTTTGTTTTTGGTCAATCCATCCATGGCTTCACCAAGTCCTGGGACTTCCTAGTCAGTCTCTTCCTAGCCCTGACCAAGTGGGCCCTGTACTTGACCAGGAAGGAGGCTCTGGCTGGGAAGGTGCCTCGAGATTTATTTTCACATTTTGACCCTTTGAACCACACAAAACTCCTATCCTGTTTTTTTCCTTAGTTGTCCCAATAATTTAGTTGTACCACTCATTCATTAGCCCCTCACAGGGTTATTAGTTAGCCACATGGGCCTTAAGGCCCATGGTGTGATATGAATGTTAAAATTAGACAGGAGCTTCTGGGGCCCAGCCAATTGGTATCTGGGCCTGCTTGGCACATGGATGAAGCAACATCCCAAATCTTTTTAAAATACCCCAAAATCCATGTTCTTCCACAATTAGAACAAAAGACCACTAGAGAGAGAGGCGGGGCAGGGGGGCAGTCAATTGGGCAACGTTTTATTGATATAATTATATAATTACAAAGTAATTATACTTTGGCAGTTTGGAAGCCTACCAGTGTCTCCATCATCATAATAAAATGAATTCTAAATATCTCTATGTTTTGATGTTTGCTTTTGGTTTTCTTCTCACACAATGTGTATGTGATGCAGGGATGTGGGGTTTGCAGGATGGGGGTGGGAAAGGGTTGCGGGGGGATGCAGGTGGGTGTGTAATTGGCCATGTGGGTGGGTGTGGAGGGATATGGGGGTATGCAGGTCAGTGTGTGGGTTGGTGTGGTGTGACTGCCGGGGGAATGTGGGTGTGGAGGGACTGTGTGAGGGCTGCTCAGAAGGGATGGGTTCCCTGCCCCCAACAGGGCACAGCCCCCCACACAGCACATGGACTGCCCAGCCCTCCTGAAGGGCCGCAGCCCCCAACCCCCACTGCACGGCCACAGCCTCCCCCGCTGCAGGGTCCCAGCTTCCCTGCACTGAAGTGGCTCAACTCAGCAACGTGCAGGGTGCGTGCATACAGGACCCAGCCTGGCACGACACATGGTCCCAGTGCTGCAGAAAGGCACAGCACCACAGTGAGCTGGGCTGGTCCCGCAATGAGCGGCACAAATGATGCCAGCTCTGAGCCACTTGGGGCCAGGCTGCGCCATGGTGGGGCTGGCAGCAGCAGGCCCGGAGTGCCCCACAGCCACTGCTGCTGCAAGGGGGGCTGTGCACCCTGCAGAGGACCCATGCGCCCCAACCAGCCCCCCCACCCACATAACACCCTCACAGTCCCCCCACACAATCATATCCCCTCCACGATCCCCCCCCCACAGTCCCTACTTACCCCTGAGAGCACCCAGATCCCAATCCTTGTGGCACTTCTGCTTGCTCCAGTATGCTAAGGGTGCAAGCCCCATGTGCTCGGGCAGCAGAAGCACATAGAGATGCTCTGGCCAGAAACCAGAGCATCTCTGTGGAGGACCAACTCCCGGGTTGCCCCACTTTTTTCACCCATGTTTTATTTTGGTACCTGATTTCCAGGTACAAAATGTTGAACCTGCACTGCAAATATGCAGAGTGAGGAACTTTTTTTTGTTCCTGGTGTGCATCTTGTGGCATCACAAACTCCTTTAAGATGCCACAAGAGGCACGTGTGCACTCATCTGGACATGCCCTCTGAGGTATTTTGTATTCTTTATCTAATGCTTCATTGCTTCACTCTGAGAAGGGCCATAGCAGATGTTCTTGTGTGCCCTTGGAAGCTGCAATAGCAGTGACAGAGCAGGTCCATCCCCATTCTTTGTACCCACGATTATTTTCCTTGCCAGTTCTTAGGAGGAGACTGTGGGAGGTGGAGGAGACTAGGAGCCATTAGTGGATTAGAGAAAACAGTACAAACAAGTTGTGGCAGGCCAGTAGGGGGCGCTCCTGCATTGAGCCGCCCACCTCACTGTGCCCGACCACATTCCAGGCTCCGAGTGCCTCCCTGGGGTGCCTCACGTCCGGCCGACCCCTTCCCTGGAGCACACCCGCTAGCCTGGGGTTCCCGCTGCCACCATCCAAGGCTCTGGACTCAATTCTGGCTCTGCGCACCTTGGAAAACACAGGCCTGATCGTCCAATGGGTACTAGACCCAACACAGGCACTTGAGGCACTTCCCAAGTCAGGGGCTGATTAGGGAAGCCTCCCTTAGTCCACAGACCTAAGGGGCCTCCTAGGCATAATTTAGACCCGCCCCTCAATAAGTCTCCCACACCGGTCTCAAAGGAGAACTTTATTGATTACAGGGGGTAGGGCGGAAACAGGGTAAAAGGTAGAACAATATCAGAGGAATATCAGAGGAATCCCATAGAGCAAACTAGAATGGCTGAGGTAGCCGTTTAAACACGCATCAGAGTTACTGTAAGCTAAATATCTAGTCTGATCTCGAGTAGCTTACTCACACGCATCATCCAGAGGTGGTTGGAGTTTTCCTCTGGAGGCAGGTCACTCTTGGAGCATGCAGTTATGAAGAGAGAGCCAGTTTCGGATTCACCTGTATGACCGCATGGCTAATGGCTCCTCTTCTTCCTGGACCGGGCCTTTTTATCACCTCTGACCTCAGCAGCCCGGTCCAATCGAAGCTGTCAGTACTGGCCACAAGCCCACCAATCTAAAAAAGCATCACTGGCTACCTGGGCCGGTGACCGGGGCTTTCCGCCCCCTCCTCCCCAGGTGACCAGAGCATCCACCTCCCAGGCACCAGGCTTTTGTCATGTAGACAAGGGAGGAAGATCCCCGCCCTGAGGAATTCAACACCAGCCTCTCAGGCTGGCAGAGACAGATCTCTGGAGAGGGGCACAGACGGTGGCATTTCTGCCACACAAGTATCTCTGCATGAGCCAGTCTCTCTTTGTTTTACTCCTTCCCAATGTACAAACATCGATGAAAGATGCTGTGATTATACCCCAGATCTGAAGGCAAAAGCAGAAGGGTGTATTGGGGCATAAGGAATAGATTGAGAAGTGCATTTGATGAGGGTGAGGTAAGCAGAGGAATGCCTAGTTTGTGAATCTGACAGTATTTGGTTGTGAGCTACATTCCTGGCTGCTTGGTATTGCCAAGAGTGAAGCACTTCTGGGCACACAAAGCACATCAGCTATACTTTCAATGTTTAGGATACTTTAATTTCATAATCTTAGGTGCCTGTGAGAATGGATCCCCAAATCTAGTACAAAGAAATATCTTTAGTTATTCTTGTGTCATAAAATGAAGTGGAATTCTATCATAATTTGCACTGAGACATAACATGAAGCATAGATTCTTTAGAGTTCATATTTCTATAAGACTCATTTTCTGTTGTGAATTATTGTTGCAAAAGCATCTCAAAAAGGCAACTTAGTGTGGTTCACTTGCTTAGCTTGGTTGGTGCAGAATACTGGTGAAAAGTATTGCATAAGTATAAGCATATTTATCTATCATTATTTATATTCAGAGAAGTTATTCCTGCAACCAAGTATCTGTGACTCCAAATACTCCATCCAAAGCTACTTGTACATAAGTGGACATAGGTATACTACTGTCTATAACTTCTGACATTAAAGTTAATGGGCCAAGATCTGTAATACTTTATACCTTGCAATCTCATTAAATACAATTAGATTGCATGAACTGAAAGACAGCATAGAATTGTGCTTAATAACCTGAGCATTCCATTTACTGCTCCCCCATTAAGCATAAATCTCAGGGTTTCTTGTTTCTTTTACAATTGTGTTAAACTGTGTAACCAGTGGTCAGAAATAATGCACACCTGTAATGTTCACATATTCATTTATTTGTATTCAGTTTGGGAACCCACAGACTTATCTATAAGAGATGTTTACTGTAGAGTTGCCTAATTAGCTCCACAGTAAAATCTCAGGACTCCTGTACATGTGCAGGGAGCAGCTCCAACATGCTGGAAATCCAGCACATTGGAGCAGACTCTATTACTCAAGTCTGCTGGAGCACAGAAATAAATGAGCTCCAGCAGATTCTGGCATCATGTGTATTAGCACCCCCATGCTGAAAAATGGCAGCAGGGCGCTTTGATATAAAGGTCATTCAAAAAGCTTTAGTTCAAAGTGCCCCACCACTATTTTTCAGTGCAGGGGATGCTGATACACATGATTCTCAGATGCTTCAAATTAAAATCTCTCACTAAATAAAGTGCCTCCCCACACCTCCTGGGGCACATGTAAAAATGCCCTTAGTGTATACACGTGTGGCCTTTTAGGCCACAGGAAACTAATTAACTCTGCCATAGGTTAGTAGTTGTAAACACACATACTATCCTATGATGGCATTCTTTCCTGCATAGCAATGCATGTATGGGGCTGGCTGGGGCATGATGGTGTTTCAGTGCAGGGGCTGCCTGCCAGCTAGTTCCACACTGGAGCACCCTTATGCCCCAGGCAGCCCTTCCACAGCAAGTTGAGCCAGGTCGAACTAGCCCTGCACTGGCAGGCTGACCCCCTGTGTCCCTTGCCAGCCAGGCCTGCCCTGACCTAGCTCAACGTGTTGCGGTCCCAGGTGCACATGTAAACCCTGTGCCCAGGAGCAAAACATTCTGATGTGATATGTGCCAGAGTTTATTGCATCATGTTAGTTGCACATGTAGATGTGCCTGGTGTTATTACATGGTACATAGTGGGTGAACTGCTCCGAGACTGCATTATGTATGCCATTTTGCATACCTGTAGTGCATGGAGGATTACAATTTCCTAAAATCCTGCCTATGCAGGGGGGTTTTCCTGCCTATGCAGGGGGTCAGACTCGATGATCTATTGAGGTCCCTTCCGACCCTAACATCTATGAATCTATGAAAATGTTTTATAGGATTATTTTGTTTATCTATCACTACAAAGATTTTTAATAGTTTAGGATACAGGAATTTTGCTTGCTCAGGAAATGCAAAATCAGGTACCACATTTCCACTGCTTGTGGTAATTCATTTCCCAAAGTGATATTAGATCACAGACTCTCTTCAGAAGTTTTTGATAATGTAAAGGCTTTAATCTTGTAAAGTCACCTCATTGAGGTTTTTAATACTAGCAATGCTTTCCTGTATCTTACAGCTCCTTGTAAAATTAAATTGTTGAACTATTTTAAGAAGCCCTTGGCAGTCTCAAGTGTGCTAGCTGAAGTCCAGAAGGAGTACTCTGCAGCTAGCATAGCCAGGAAGAATTCCT
>NW_005842841.1:655374-656775 GCF_000455745.1 Alligator sinensis
GCTTCCTGTGATAGGTCATCAGAGGTTCCACGAAGAGATTGGGGGTAATGGCTGGGCAGGCCAGGAGCTGGTGCATACCCATTGCTGGGCCAGGTCTCCTGATTCTGTGTCAGAATAGGGGTGTGAATTCCACAGCAGAAGTGATCTGAAATGGTTCCATCACTTTAGGAAGTTTGAAAACCACTGATTTAGGGGATAGGTACAGAGTTATTGGATGAATGTGTTCTTTGTGCTCAGAAAAAGAAATCTTGACTTTTGGTACCTTTACTGCTTTATCCCCTGTCAGAGAGGGAAAAGACCCAGGCCTTTACTGCAAACACTGGTCTATTTTAAATATCTATCCTCTCCTAGACTTAGATCCCTTACTCAGGCCTGCACCTTCCAGGATTGCCCTGGAGTCTCCAGGGATTAGATATAATTCTCCAAGAAACTACTGAGAGTCACCCAGGAGATAAATGACAGGGTATTCATTAAAATAAATATTAAATGTTGAATCCTATTTATACAGTAGTCCAGTAGGTTTTAAAGTGTAATAATAATGTGCATTTGCCTTCCTGATGTAAAGTCTACACACTGTATTCCATATCTGACATACACAAGCATGCGAGCACTTTGGCATTCTGGAAACTTCCCAGGGTGCATCCACACATGCAAGCATGTGTGCTTAACAGCTGCTCAAATAGAAGCAGTGCAAATTTGAGCCGGGGCTTTTTGCCTCAGCACACGTGCTCAGACATGCACTTTGTTGTGAAGCAAATTGTACCACTTGGGGCAAAATAACTCTGCATGACTCCTCCCAGATCTGCAGCCAAGGGGGACTAGATCCCAGGGCCAGCACCTGTGCTATCCCCAGCAGTATAAAAAGCTGCTCTGGCAAGTAGCTCAGAGGTACTCGCTCTCAGAAGCTTCTGAGGTCCAGCCAATTGGTACCTGGGGACAATACCCCTTGTGCCAGCTGGACTGCTGAAGCAGCCCTGAGAGTTCCCTGAACCCTTTACCCACTGCAGCAGTCCATTTGGCCATGATGTCAGCCACAGCCAGCTGGGTCCAAGATGCCAGCTCTGAGCAGGCAGGGTCCTGCCACTGGCCTCCCTAGCAGGAATTCTGGTGTTCCCTATTGGAAAACTGAAAAATCCCTGATAAAAAAATCCCAAAGTCTCTCTGTAAAAGACCCCAAAATCCATGTTCCTTCACAATTAAAACAAAAGACCACTAGAGAGAGAGAGAGAGTGATCATTTGGGAAATGTTTTATCGATATAGCTACAGTGTTAAAACAATTTGGAAGACTACCAGTCTAAATACATGAATATATATTTTGCTGCCCCCCACAGGGGCCACAGCCCCCCAACAGGGGCTACCCCTGCTGCAGGGCCCACATGCCCTGCCCCACCCCCGCTTGG
>NW_005842841.1:656944-660396 GCF_000455745.1 Alligator sinensis
CAAACCAGTGGGAGTCCCCCCCATGGTCCCCTACCCCTTCATCCAGCCACCCTGACCCCATACTTACCAGCAGTGGAGCCTGGGTCCAGCTCCCTGCTGCTGGCACTATGCCTGCCCTGCACAGGCAGGCAGTGTGTTTCAGCACCAGGGCGAGGGCTAACCATTTAGATGCTCAGGCAGCCAAAGCATCTCTGTGGAGGACCCAGCCTCTGGTTGCCTCAAAAAAACCTGCTTTTGTTTCTGCAGGGTTTGGGGTGTTTTTTGACCCCTGGATATCCAGGGGTCTAATTTTGCCCCTGCGCTACAAATTTGCTTAAGATTTTCTTGTTTCTGCACGTGCCTCTTGCAGCATCTCAAAGGGGTTTGAGATGCTGCAAAAGGCACGTGTGGGCTCATTTGGACACACCTGCAGAATAGATTCAAACAGAGTTGCAACCCTAGCCTGCAGGGGGGCTTCCCTCTGATTAGGATTCACAGCCCTGATATCTCTCCTGGAGTTATTGCCAAACCCCATTCTTTCAAAAAAACAAGGATAGGTCATTCTCCTTTTGAAAGGGCCACTGTGCCATTTCACTGCTTAGCCTCCACTGCTTCCTCAGATGCTTGACCAGAGATGACCACAAGTAAGCCCTTAAGCTATCCCTGTGAACATACGCTACATTTTTTGGATGTTTTAAAACTGACCGGACTCATCTGAGCATCATCTGGTGGTTAGAGTACTCCTGCTCAACATACTTTGATACATTAATTCCTGGTTCCATGTTCTCTTTATCCTCCATAAGGCAAATTTAGCTGGTGTTGGAGTATCTTCATGGGATTTCCTGAGTGACTTAACAAGGAGTCTACCAAGAAGGTAAACTTAGACCAGTGACTACATGTTTTTTCTTGGTGATTTCCTGAGTTGTGAGTCTTCTGCTAGTTGTATTTTCTTTTTAAGAAAGAAAAAGAATCCTCTGCCACCACTTTTATTTTGTTCATTTCTTTCTTCAGTTGGGAACATTTTAAATTGAATATCCTCTCACAAATGCTTACCCTGTTTCATACTCTCCTAAACCTACATATATTTTAAAATATGGATTTAAGGTTCCCCTCCCACCCCCCAACCTCTGCAACTATCCATGAAGAGAAAATTTCCATAATAAATGAAATGTTATTACTTTGTTTAAACTTTAAATCAGATTGCTAGAAGTTTGTTCACATAAGACTTCAAGTCTGTGAGGCACTGAGCCCCATCTATGATGCAGAGCTTCCACTGCCTTCTGGAGAGGCTCAGAACTGGGCTTTCTAAAGCAATCATCAGGATGTCATGGCTGATTACTTTTTCAATTACAATTCAGTTCTGCAGGCCATTAAGTGTGCTACAAGTGCAGAAGTCAAATGCTGCTGGTGCTGAATACTCAATGCTTGCTTAGCACCTAGGTAGAGAAGCTTAACACAAAAACAAATGTAGTGTTGAGGAATATTCTTTTCTCAGCAATGTAGACAAACCTGCAGGCTTGCTATGAATTGAATGCTAGTGAGTAAAGGGAAGTGGACATACTGCATGGAGCAGATAGGATATCGTTGAATTTCTAGGTGTTCACACAAAACCAAGTAAATGTAAATAATGATTTTCAGCTATTTCAAATGCCAACCAGGACAAGTTATTCACTCAAGAGAGTGAGATACCTCAGGGCTGAAGTGAGACAGGAGGCCAGCCACTGATGGAAGGCTCTCATAAAATAGCAAATTGTTCAATGCTTCACAATCTATTCAGAGCACAGCTTTTGCCATCTCACCAGCTGATAGCACCTGATCCCCTCACTTATTTCACCTTATTGAACATTGATAAAATATACTAAGCAACTCTACAGATGGATTTATGCTGCTTTCTCATACCCATGCTCCTTGTTGTGACCCTTCAAGAACTGGGTATGCACTGTAAAAAAAAGTGTCCAAACAAGATCAATCAAACAGTTAAATGAACTGAGTGTATTTGCACTCCTTTTATCTTCATTTTCTGTGACTATTCTAGCAAGCAAATTCTCTGGCAAGCATCTTTGCTGAAACAGCAACTGCTCAGAAACAAACTACAAACCAAGAACGTATAGAATGTATTCAATGAATAAGGAATAAATTAAAGTAAATCAGATAATTCTCAAACAGAATACAGATAGAATCACATTATTTAGTCACTCAGCTCTATGAATTAATTCTAGCCACAGAGTGCATAAACCATATACAGAACTCATATGGACTCTTCCTTTTTCTTGTTGGTCATCCTATATTCTTGTGGATCTTCTATTTTTAATCACGAATGTGGTTAAAGGAGTTGGAAGGATCCAAAATATTTTTCTCCACAGATTTTCTGAAGGTGCCCACAAACAAGATTTGATATTTCCAGATTCATTTGTTGTTCAAAACAATTCGCTAAATAACTCCTGTAAAACATTTTTGATCTCTAGCTCAAGGTTCCCTCTAAGGTGCACGCATGTGTGGTCATGCGCAAGTAAAAGCCTGGCCATGCACCAACTTTTTTAGGTTGCGCACCCACCAGGATAGAAGCTAGGCTGCAGCGTGGGACACTTACAGAAGGTAAGCTCCTCCCCGAGGCGGAGGCGGGAGCCTGGCGGGGACTCTGCCAGCTCCAGGGAACTGGTCCACTCTCCTGCTTCACCTCGGAGAGCGAGGAGGCATGTGGTGTCAGGGCTGGGGAGTGGAGCAGTTCCCCAGGGCCGGTGGAGCCCACGCAGCAGTTCCCCGGAGCCAGCGAAGCCTGCACCAGTCCCCAGCCCCAGCCTCCATCCTTGCCTTGCCTCGCCTCAGGGAGGAGCCACTGCCTGCCCCGAGTGATGCTCCACCAGCTCCGAGGAAGTGCTCCACTCCCTGGCCCTGACGCCATGTATGAGCCTCCTCACTCCCTGAGGTGAAGTGGGGGAGCAAGCCCACGCAGCAGTTCCCCGGAGCCAGCGAAGCCTGCACCAGTCCCCAGCCCCAGCCTCCATCCTTGCCTTGCCTCGCCTCAGGGAGGAGCCACTGCCTGCCCCGAGTGATGCTCCACCAGCTCCGAGGAAGTGCTCCACTCCCTGGCCCTGACGCCATGTATGAGCCTCCTCACTCCCTGAGGTGAAGTGGGGGAGCAGAGCAGTGTGCTCCAAAGCGGCATGCTCAGACTGAAGCGGCACACTCACGAACTGAAGTAGCGCTCTCACGGACTGCTGCTCCTTAGAGGGAACATTGCTCTAAACTGTTCACACACAGTTCATTGAGCCATGAGATATCTGAAATTTAATCTGCTACAGAGTTTTTAATTGGAGACTGTGGCAGGATTCAGCCCCAGGGGCCATAATACCCCATGGTTGCCAGGTAGTTCCTGCCATGCTCTGGCTCTTACCAGTCAGTGAGTCCTTCCTGACCCTGCTGATCCTTGTCCTGCTCTTAAATGCTAGGTAGACCCTCCCAGCCCATTCCTG
>NW_005842841.1:660427-664035 GCF_000455745.1 Alligator sinensis
ACTAATTGCCTTAAAGGCTAATTTTGTGGTCTCTCACTTCCCCTATAGCCATGTCCATGCCTCACAGATGTTACCAGTGATCACTTAGGTGGGGCACTTTGCCCCCAAGCAAATGCTAAGCTTACTCAGGTCTCTGCACTCTTGTTGGGAACTCAGCCTCCACCTCTTTCCTCTAACTGAGCCTCTTTACCTAGGCCCACTGCATCAGACCTAGCCTCTGAGTCCCAACCCTGAGTCTGGTTTCCACATACTCTAGGCTTAAGGTCCTTCCAGTCTTTTGTTCTGGCCCTCCTGGCCTCAGGCCCACTATTGCCCCTCTTGGGCTTGTGCTTGCGCCCTCTTGTCCTCAGACCTCCTACCACCACTCCCAGGTCTGGCCCTCTTAGCCTCAGACCCGCTACCACCCCCTCAGGCTTGTGTTCTGGCCCGCTTGACCTCAGGCCCACTGTTACACTTTTCAGGCTTGTGCCCTGAGTCCCTGCCCCAGGGGGGCTCTCTGACACGTCTGGGACCTCCTGCTTCCCTGTTAGTCCCAACCTGGTCCATAGGCACAACTCAAAATATAAAATCAAGCAACCACTTTAACAAAAAACTTCCCTTCTGCACAAACATAACATCAGAGAGAAAAGGCACTCAACTACTTTAATAGGAAACTTCTACACCCAGCCCTGCCTCTGATCAAAACAGCCCTCACCCCTGAAAGCAGCCTTCACCCTAGGCACTCATTGCTGTGGCTCAGGATCTCTCAGGTAACTCTCCCCCTCCTGGGAGCTCTTCTCCCTGCCCCAGCATGGCCAAACTGACTTTTCTGGTTCTGGCTCTGAGCCTACAAGCCTCCAAAGCCCTGCCCCTTCCAGTCAGGTGATTCCCCAGCCACCTCTACACCTTACTAATCAGAGCCTGATGGCTCTTTTTCAGAGCAGCTTGCAATCATTGTTCTACCTGCCCTAGCAGCGTCCTGACTGTCCAAGCAGGGATCTGCTCTACTGTCCTATTGCAGAGCAGGTAGCACTACAATAGGCACTCATAGTCTCAGTCCTCTGGCTGCCTATTCCCTGCATCTAGTCCATTCAATGCAGTGGTTCCCTCAACCTGGAGGAACTCTGCTGCTATTTTTCCTTTAAAGTAACAGGGAGCCCCTGGCTCCCTGTTACAGACATATATAACTTGCCTCCCAGAGAGAGACTGAAGAGGAGGGAACCTGACTTTGTAGTCTGATGATGATGAGCAGATGGGGTCCAGTCACTGCTTCCCAACACTGTTTATGTATTTTATTTAATGACTCTAATACAAAATGCTGTGGACCAAGGAATGACACCCAAGACTTCCCCCTCCCTTATCAGGAGAGTGGCCTCATCAGTAAGATGCAGAGTAATTTTCTTTTGCTTTTTCTTTCTGATCTCAGGAATATTATTTCCTTCTAGATGGTGGTCTCACTTCACCAAGGGGAAAATAGAAAGTACTCCCATCTCAGCTGAGCCTCTAGTCTCATGGATAGGCCTCTCTCTCCTGGCAAGTGGATTTGAACTGCTATAAGCTGAGGTGGACATAGAACCCAGGTCTCCCACTTCTTGACTCAGAGCTCTGCTCCACTTGGTGGTAGATAAATGTTTAACATATGGGTCTGTTTTCTCACTCCCCTGGCCAGCAAAACTCAGAGTACTATAGAGGTAAAATGCACAGGTGCTGTGGGACAGCACAATTGGCAACTTTTTGCAGCAACACATAAGGTTTACTTTAAAAGAGAGTGAATTAATTGTCTCTAAGGAGATTCATATCAAGCTTTCTTCAGCTGATAGAAGATTGCTATGTAGTTACTTTAAGCTGCAGGGTATGCAAACTAAGGCCCAATGGAATTGTCCATTAGTGTAAAGTTACTAATGTGTGTAAGTGTTTGCAGAACAAGAGCCTAAGAGAAAGAAAATGTTCCAAACAGTACATCAGTTAATAACAATGGTCTCTGACTCTCTCCATTACTGAAAAGTATGTTGGTTTTATTAATGGGCTATTATGGTGGCTTGCAAAGTGAGTTTACATGGAAGAATTCTATACAGTTTCTACATTTATTCTGTGTTAAAATTATCTGGTCAAAACCTTTCTCTTTGTTTCCACTTTCCCTTCCCCTCCCCACAACTCTCTGATTAAACCATGATATGATGATTCATCATAGTCTGTCCATTCCCACTTTACTGACTGTCTAATTAAAATAATTTTTATGCACAAAGATAATTGCTTTCTTCTACTATTACTCTAACATTTTAATGTAATCTAGCTCACCAGTCTCCAAGTCTACCACCAGAGACAATAAATAAATTAAACACAGAAAAATGATGCTAAAGTAACATTAGAATTGAGCCATAAAATGACAAGAGCACGGAAATTCTAGTTAAGTCTGCACGGCACTGCCAAAACATTTGCAGTACATATGGTTGCCCCTCTGTCAGTGTCCTATTGCACAGGATGGTGCTGCACATCCGGGGTGCTTCATTAGCAACAGATTGTTGGTCCTATAGAAGCAAGTGATGCAGAAAATTGTTTAATTGTGGTCGTTATTTAAAAATTCAGCATTTACAACAGTTAGCACCCTAGGATATCTACCATAATAACTAAAGGAATAACTGCACAGGACAGGAGCCATGTGGTAAATGCTGTCTTTTTAAAGGCAGACCCTTGATCTGTGGGCTTACCCTTGATTGATAAAGGAATATTTCCCCCGTGCCAAAAGTCAAAAGGTCTTGTGACTTTTTAAGAAAGAAAGTTAGGACACAAATTAATGATGGACGCAAAGGGTAACATCACTAAGTGACTGCTGTATGTTCTCCAAGATATAATTCTCCTCAAGAGCACTGCTTTCGCCTTGTAGATCAAGTCAATATTAATGTTGGGGGATTTTGATTTTAAATAGCTCAAATTAATTCTCATTCTTTCCTGCCGGCTTTAACTGTCTCACCATGGTGCCAGTTCTGCCTAGTTTATTGTTTCTTCCCTTCTCTCTGTTGTTCCTCCTAGCCCTTTCCTCTCCCCAACCCCATATATGCACCCACACACCCCCAAACATACACCTTGGCTGCCATCCCACCACTGTGCTGTGGCTGAGACTTATTGTCTCTTCTGTATAATAGTGCTGGCTCCTCTGACAATAAGCCAGTCCAAGGTCTCTCCTTGAGTGGTAAGTCTGAAATTTTAGAGCAATTGTTTTAGTTCTGTTTTCCCAAATACAGTCTGACTTCTAGAAGCTAAGTGCCATCTTCTGTCATCACCTATCTCTTCTCTACCAGTGCCAGGTCCCTAAAAAGGAATCTGATACTGATCTGACTAGGTTGTGGAAAACAATGATACCTGGTGGTAGTGATGGCAAAAGTGATAACTTTGCTATGCCAAAAATATCAGTTTCCCTGCGTAAGAACTATTACCCTCTCTCTAAGGGAAATAACACTATTATAAAGTAGCAGTCTTACCAACATCAGCTCTAAGGGTTTTATGTAGGAATGGTGTTGCACTTAGAAAGTGGGTTTTTAAACCTAGTGATCTAAGAATTGATGCAACACTGTTGATGACTAGCAGGAAGGCTTGCTTTAAAAACTACCAAGAAGCTACAAACCGAAATG
>NW_005842842.1:0-219 GCF_000455745.1 Alligator sinensis
CAGTTCCTCCTGCTTACTGCCCATACTATGACCATTAGTGTAGAGGCACCTGAGGCCACCTGAGGGTGTACGAGCCTCCCTCCCACTCCCAGGACAGTTGTGGCCCCCTACTCCCAGGACGTTGATGCTTACCTGGGCCTCCCTTCCTCTTGTCACCCTGCATGCTGGTGAAGCATCCTCTCCACTTGAAGCCGCCCCTTCCCCCGGTGAAGCTAGGTT
>NW_005842842.1:229-4610 GCF_000455745.1 Alligator sinensis
GTCTGCCCTTAGGGGAGAGGTGAAGCCCATCCCACCCCAGCATGCCCTCCTTACAAAAGCATGGGTTGTTGTCAAAAAACCCAAAGCCTGCCTCATGGCACCAGCTCCGAAGTCACCAGTTAACCGCGTCAATGCAGGCCTCATGACGCCTACCCCGTCCACTTAACAGGTGGAGGAAAATACCACCTGGGCTCCTGTCTTCTTCAGTTGGTGTCCCAAGGCCTTGTAGTCCTCCATGATGTTATCCGGCTTGCCCTTGGATGCATCATTTGTACCCACATGGACCACAACCAGTGGGTAGTAGTCAGAGGGCTTGATGATTTTAGGGATGGTCTCTGTGATATTGCAAATCCTCGCTCTGGGCATGCACCAGACCTGCCATGACCAGGGCTCTGAGTGACAGATTGGAGCATCAGTTCCCCTCAGGATGGAGTCCCCAATGACCAGAACTTTGAGTCTCCTTGTTCTTGGGGTGTGCCTCTTCTGAGCTGGTGATATAGGCCGAGCGGCTTCAATTTCTCTGGGGATCTGTTCTTCTGTCTCCTGATGATCAAGGGTTGTGTCTCTTGATGGTCTAAAGCTGTGCTGAGATTGCAGGAGGAACTCTAATAAGTTGAAGAGATGGTTCTGGAGGGTTATCACAATGATCTTTCTGTCACGACCCAGTGATTTTTTGTGCCTCGGCACTATGGAATTTCCTGGCCACATGAGAGCTCCTTTGCACGGCAGAGTGTTCTGCTGCAATTGAGAACCCGCGTATAGGAGAGAGTTCCCGCCAATTTGCAGTTTCCTTTGCAGAAAGCATTTCTTCTTTGCAGCACAGAAATGCTTGGTGCAAAGAATTCCCACTATTCGAATGTAAATTTGTGCCCCGCTATTGGCCAGTGCTAAATTATTCACACGTGGCGGCTAGTAATTGGCTCGCTGGCCGTTTAAAATTCCACGCGACTTCTGCCCAAGTCGAAGAGCTTTGAGTACACTGCAGAGTGCCTCTGAAGTTATCTGACTTGCGGCTGCCGATCGATAGACCGATCGCCTATCGATCTTTCTTCCCATCGCCGAGCGCAATCCCAGACGTACCCCTTTCCCCGCTGGCTTCGAATTGTGGACGGATTAACTGGCTTGGGCCCCGCCAGCTGGAACAACTCGCGTGGTTGTTCAGACGACTGGACCACCTGCATCGTGATTGCAAGCGGCGTGAGTAAAGTTTTTTGCAACCAATAAGTTGTGTCTGCCTCTCCATTCACCAGCCCGCCCTAACGTACGACCAATTTCTAACGCAACTCGAGTCGGCTCTGGCCGTCCGAGACACTTTCCTGTGGGGGCAGCAAAGCTACAACAAGAAATGGTGGCCATAGAGTTAAAAAAAATCAATTATACAGCTGATACAATAAAAGATATTACAAAAAAAAATAAAACCAAACCTTTGGCTCTGGAAAATTTGCAACATATTCACTCCCTTGATTCTGATGGCTGTTCTTCCAGTGCCACAAAATACATTCACTTCAAAAATCATAACTAGCAAAGAAATAAAACTGCCAGAAGATCTATCTTGCACCAGCTCAGATATAGGATAACCCTGTGCATGTTGCAATTAAAAGACCAATTAATTAGAGCTTATTTACAGGTAGCTAGAAGTTTGGTGGTTCAAAAATGAGAAGCATCTCAGCAATTAAAATATTCCACATTCCACAAGAAAAGGTTTGTCAGGTAGGAAACAGTGTGATTATATATTGAAAAACAAAATCCTCTCCAGCCCAGTTGGAAATGGCCATAAATAGCACTATGAAAAGGTTATCACATACTTAGTGCGAACTGACAAAGGAAAGCAAAAATGGGATGAGTGGTTTCACATTAATCAATTATGCCTGGTTAAAGGGGAGGCATGATACTGAAGTTGTTATTTCTGCAGAACAGCCTGGTTGTTGGAATGCTTTCTGTTTACTGGATTTTACAAACAGAACCAATAGGAACTCACAGTCTGCAATTACCCTAAATAAGCTTTGTAAAGGTCTCAACAGCCATAATTATGAATGGAACATTGGTTGTTGCCAAGAACAGCATGGACTTCATTTCCAGCCTTATCTAAAACTGGGAAAACAAAATATGTTTTACACACTCTCGTAAAACACCATACTATGGTACCCATCACCCATGGCAAGTCTGTTGGCATGGACAGAGCTCTGAAACTAAAATGACTTACAGTTGGTAGTAACCAGTTTATTATGGAATGATGTGTTTAAATTCACTACTACTGTGAGGCAGCAATGTAAACCTGAAAAACCAAGATAAATCTACACCTAGAAAGTTAATGGAAACTTTCCCCAGTAAGAAACAAATCTAGTGTTCTGCATAGTAACGTACAATGTTCCTTTGTTTTACTTATTCTCCACATATCTCAGTGGGACTTTAAGAGAATTGGAGCATGGAACCAAAGTCAGGCAGGGAATTTATAAAAACAGTTTGTGAAAAACCACTGCGACGGCCTTATGAGCAGAAAGGGAAAAAAAAAAAGAAAAAGAAAAGAAAAGACAAAAGAAAGACATCAGAGATAGTGGAGTAAAATGAAGCACTAGTGAACTATTTAGATTTTGAATATTTTAATAAAGTAAGAGGCAATCTGACACCTACAAAAACAACTAAATAATTTAAAACAGAGTCTAAAAATTAAGTACTGTACCAGATCACCACAGCTGAAAATGAACAGTTTGAGGAAGAGTGGTTAATAGTAAAATAAATCTTCATTTAAAATCTCTTTTAAAGAAAAATATTCATGGCAGTATTGAAGTCTTAAATAAAACTTAAAATAAAAATCAATCAAATAATAGGCAATAATAAGAAGAAACACACTATGAATTAAGAATTAATGCGTGGGAAATTGGCACTATATATTGACACCAGTACAAGAAATCCTGATGGATCTCAAGGCAGAAACAATACCATACTTCCTCACTAACAAATAAATGTTAAAATGATAGAATAATGACAGTCTAGTGTAATGAAGCCTTGCATCCACTATTGTTTTAAGGAAGTTAGCTGCTTCCACATTGGACTAGCTCTAAAAATGATATACAAATATATTTCTCCATTTTCTATTATTAACTATAAAAATTGGCATTATAACCTAATAGCATGCATCTACATTGTGAGTTTCCTAGAAAGCACCATCTTCATGGAATAAATGCAAGTACCTCAGACACTAGTGTAATCCCTATGTTAGTGGACATAGATGCCATTTGGATTGCTCTCTGGAGGTGTGAACCAGAAAGAATTGCCTATATCATGTCTTTGAACCATGAAACCAATCTGTGGCACAGATCATAGCAAAAGAGACAAGAAAAGGCATATTTTCCTTCTTCTGTATGAGAGAGTGCTTAGAGCAGACACCAAACATAAACCACATATATGAGGAATGAAAAAGAGTTTGATAATCATGTCGTCAATCTTCTCTAATTTCATGATGCACTTTGCTATGATGAACCTTGAATTAAAAATCTCTTTCAAAGCAAAACACAATGTACCTATAACATGCATGAAAGGTGACACAAAGTAATAAGCAAATTGAAAAGGTGCTGAGAACACTTGATTAGTGAAAACAAATTAATGATCTGGGAGATTATCCTACTATTAGCCTCTGTTTTAACGTATTATATAACTGGTGCAAGTAGTTATTACTCTAATAATGTTAACAATGTGTTATAATAACTTATAAAACATGTAGTATACTAAAAAACTGAATTAACTATTACAAGTAAAAAGTTTAATAACATTCTTTTTTAAAAATTAATAAAAAAGTAACTGAAAGTGAGGTACTGGGTGAAACAAGTTTAAAAGTTGGATAACAGTCTAAAGGAGTGTTGGATAGTGAAATGTTATATGGATGCTTATGCAGACTATGGCAGAGCATAAGCTGTGCCTGCCACTTTAAGAGGTTTAGGCAGGCTGTGAGGCAGCCAGCAGGTGCAGTCAGGCCCAATTAGGCAGTCACATGACTGCAAGGGGGCCAGCTGATTGGATCACGGCTGGGCAGCCAGTATATAAGCCCAGGTCCTAGGAGCAGAACCAACAATTACATCTAGAGAATTAGTGGAGTAGCACTGCACAGCCAAAGGAGAGCAGCTCCCAGAACATCTGGAGGTTAGGGTAGAAACTATGGGGTTGGAGGAGGTTCCTTCTGGTCCTGGGTAAGACTTGAAACCACATCCTGCTGGGGTTGGATGGTGTGGTGGGAATGCCTGTTGCAGGGCAGCCCCCAGGAAAGGCCACATCTGTGCCTCCCCAATAAAAGGCAAGGCAGGACAGACTGTCTTAGGCTGGGGGTGGGCCAACGATATGTGCGGCCTGAGGGTGGAGTTTGTAGGTGCCCCCCCCCCCCCCCCCC
>NW_005842842.1:4641-16990 GCF_000455745.1 Alligator sinensis
CCCTTGTCACACAGACAAAACATAAAAAGGCTTATAACTTTTTTAAACAGTTTTTAAAAAGGTCGTTATATTGAACAAGACGTTCAGACTACTAAGGAGTTCACAGTGCAAAACAGCTAAACCATCATTACTGTTATTGTTGGAAATCGTCAAATTAAGGATGATATCTACCATGGCTCATTGATAGGTCTTGAGATGACTTAAGAGTCTGACCTCTGAACCATCCACAGAAGTTGTAGGTTTTTCTCCAGGGTAAGGTAGACTGTAGGCTGGATTTCTTCTCTCTGACTCCCTCGTTCTCTCTCTCTTATCTGCTTTGAGGGCAAGACACACCTCGAGGCAAACTGCTTTTTGGTTATGGCTGCAGTGCCTTTGAAGTCAGTTAGCAGCCAGTTCCTTCAAGGGGTTGATGGGTGACATCAACTCTTGATGTCTTACAACATTTCCTGTGGCCACCTTGAGATCTCCAGGCACAATTAAGATGGGATACTGGCATGATCAAGTCTTGACCTGGAACTATGGAGTGGCAACATTGGAAAAAGACAGCTCCAATGGAAACATCATCATCTTTTCAGATCTGTTCTGAACATCTGCCTTGCTCTGAAACACTGAAGAAAGCCCAGAACAATAGAAAGGACTTTCAACATCAGAACTCTTCAAGATCCAAAGATCTGCAAGGATCTCCAACAGTCTCCATGAAAAGCTATTTGCCCTGCCCACAACTGTAAGTAATACTGAGAAACTTTACTAAAGGTACAAGAATAAATCTTCCAAATGTTCAGGAAGACTATCAAGTATGGGAGAAGACCAACTTGGCTTAGCAGGGAACTCTTTAGTGAGCTAAAACACAAAAAGGAGACTTACAAGAAGTGGAAACTTTGGCAAACAACTAGGGAGGAGTGTACCAGTATTGCTTGGGAATGCAAGGGTGAAATCAGGAACCACAAAGTGAAATTGGAGTTGCAGCTAGTAAGGGATGTGACAGGTAACAAGAAGGGTTTCTTCAAGTATGTCAGCATGAAGAGGAAGGTCATAGAAAGTGTGGACCCTTTACTAAATGGGGGAGGCAACCTAGGGATGGATGATGTGGAAAAGATTGAAGTACACAATGCCTTTTTCATGTAAGTCTCCACAAGCAAGGTCAGCTCACAGACTATTGCATCTGGCAGCACAGTTTGTGGAGGTAGTACGCAGCCAAGAGTGGCAAAAGAACAGGTTATGGACTATTTTAAAAAGCTGGATGTGTACACGTCCATGGGACTGGATGGGATGCACCTGAGGGTGCGGAGGGAGCTGACCGATGTGATGTCAGAGCCACTGGCCATCATCTTTGAAAGCTCATGTCCATTGGGAGAGGTCCCTGGTGGTGTGAAAACACCATACCTAATGCCCATCTTTAAGAAAAGGAAAAAGGTGGTTCCAGGGAACCAGAGACCTGTCAGCCTCACCTCAGTCCCTGGAAAAATCATGGAGCAGGTCCCTCAAGGAACGTATATCTAAGCACTTGGAGGAGAAGGAGGTGATTAGGAACAAGCAGCATGGATTCACCAAGGGAAACGCATGCCTGGCCAACCTGATTGCCTTCTATGATGAGATGATTGGATCTCTGGTTGTGGCAAAACTGGTGGATGTGATATACCTTGTTTTAGCAAAGCTTTTGATGCAATCTCCCACATCATTCTTGCAAACAAGCTAAGGAAATACAGGTTGGATAAATGGATTGTAAGGTGGATAGAAAACTTGCTGGATTGCCAGGCTCAGAGGGTGGTAGTCAGTGCTTTGATGTCTAGCTGGCAGCTGAGCTAAAGTGGAGTGCTTTAGGGGTCCGTCCTAGAGCCAATGTTGCTCAAAGTCCTGCACTTGGGATGGAACAATCACATGAAACAGTAGTGGCTGGGAACTGACTAGCTAAGGAGTTAAGCAGCAGCTCTGCAGAAAAGGACCTAGGGGTTACAGTGGACAATAAGCTGAATATGAGCCAACAGTGTGCTCTTGTTGCTAAGAAGGCTAATGGCATACTGGGCTGCAGTAGTAGGAGTTCTGCAAGCAGATCAAGGGAAGTGATTCTTCCTCTCTACTCAGCATTGCTGAGGCTACATTGGGAGTCCTGTGACAAGGTTTGTCTCCTGACTACAGAAAGGGTGTAGACAAATTGGAGAGAGTCCAGCAGAGGGCAATGAAAATGGCGAGGGGGGTGGAGCACATAACTTATGAGGAGAGGCTGAGGGAACTGGGCTTATTGAATCTGGAGAAGAGAAGACTGAGAGGGCATTTAACAGCAGCCTTCAACTATTTGAAGGGTGGTTTCAAAGATGATGGAACTAAAGTGTTCTCAGTGGTGGCAGATAACAGAACAAGGAGCAATGGTTTCAAGTTTCAGCATGAGAAGTTTAGGTTACATATTAGGGAAAAACTTTCTCACTAAGGTAATAAAGCACTGGAATAGGTTACCCAGAGAGGTTGTGGAATCTCCATCCTTGAAGGTTTATTAGATCCAGCTAGAGAGTGCCTTGGCTAGAATTATATAATTGGTATAGACCTGCTTTGAGGACGGGGTTGGACTAGATGACTTCCTGGGGTCTCTTCCAACCCTAATTTTCTATGAGCCTATAACTCTGGAAGGTGTTTAAAACCAGCATCTATATGACCTGTGTTGTGTCCATTGGTTATACCACCTGTTGACACCAATCCTGTTTCCATGAGAGCAATGCCAAGATCCTAACCCTCCTCAGCCAGAAGAGAAGGGCTCATTCTGTTTGTCAGATCTCAGCAGAAGGAAGAGACGTATCAGATCCTCATAGCCAAAACTCAAAGGAGGATCCAGGACATCATAAATTAGTGGTGGAAAGATAAAGCCAGAGAGATTCAGCTGTATGCTGACAAACACGACATGCATAGTTTTTTCCAGGCAATGAAAGCCATCCAATTCCATGGTCCCACTGTCCTATGATTGCAGGATGGTTCAGCACCCCTCAAAGACAAGAAGTGTCTCCAAGCTAGATGGAAAGAGCACTTTGAGGCACACCTGAACTGTGAGTAGGCCGTGATGGATGCCACCATGTACTCTATTCCCCAACATCCTGAAAGGAGTTTCCTCACCAACCCTCCTATCCTAGAAGAAGTCTGGTGTGCCATTAAGGAAACCAAGAACAACAAGGCTACTGGATAGGATGGCATACCTGCTAAATTCTGCAAGGCTGGTGCCAAGGAACTGGTACAGAGATCCATCAATTTATTCTTTGAATTTGGAGAAATGAGGAGATCTCTGGGGACCCAAAGAATGCTAGCATCATGACTATCTTCAATAATGGAGATAATTCTGTATGGTAACTATCAAGTTATTACTTTCCCTTCTGGAAGAAGGGAAATCTTCACCTGCATCTTCTTGAACCATCTTCTATCTCTTTCTGAGGCAATCCTGCTAGAATCTCAGTGCAGTTTTAGACCATACCACAGGGAACTGATATGGCCTTTGTTGCTCACCAGGGCCAAGGAAAGCATTGGGTACAACATCAGGACCTGCATATAGCCTTCACTGACCTTACTAATACCTTTGACTCTATCAGTCAGAAAGTGTTATGTAAAGTACAGGCCAGGATTGGATGCCCTGAAAAGTATTTCAAGGTCCTGAGGGTTCTCTGTGAGCAGATGACTATGACCATTAATTGTAGCATATCGCAGACAGATCCATTTGTCATTCAAACTTGGGTCAAGCAAGTATGCATCATCATCTGAATTCTATTCTGTTTGCTTGGGGGTTTTTTGACCATCATCCTGGTTCTCATTAAGAATCACTTTATTTCTGTAATTGACATTGAATACCAAATGGATTGAGAGGTTTTCAATTTGGGACATTTTTGCTCAAAGACCAAAGGATTCAAAACAATCATCCTTGACCATCAATACGCTAATAACTGAGCCGTCCATGCTATGGAAAACCACTAGACCATACTGAATCTCTTCACAGAAGCCTAGTGAACTTTAAGCCTGCCTCTTAATCAAAAAAACTAAAGTGCTCTATCAGCCTGATCCAGGCCATGAATGTGACCTCACTTGTCAAATTACCATTGAGGGAAATATCCTGGAGATAGCTGAAGACTTCCCTTACCTCAGTAGCTACCTCTCTCAGAAAGTAACTGCTGATGAGGAGATCCAGCACAGGATTCAGTGCACATGTGTCTCCTTTTGGAAATTGCTTCATGTCTTTATTGATCATGATCTTAGGAAAGACTCCAAAAGCTAGGTCTGCAATGTAGACCTCATTCCCACTCTCTTCTATGGATGTGAAATGTGGGTGACTTACTATTATCATGTCAAAAGCCTAAAGAGGTATCACCAATGATGCCTTTAGAAAATCCTCTGCATCAAATGGGAAGCTCATCACACAAACACCAGCATCCTTGCTGAAGCCAGTGTTACTAGCATTGAGTTGGTGATCCTCAAGCACTAGTTCAGTGGACTGTATGTTGTGTGCAGATATCTGATTCTCCACTCCCAAAAAAGTGTTCTACTCCCAACTTAGCTAAAGCAGAGGTATGCATAAAATACAGGTGTTTGGGAGAAGCCAGTTTAACCCTTAAGGGTACTGTGTGTGCCTTGCAACCAAAAATAAACAGAAAGACATCTCTCAACTTATATAGAAATGGATAGCTGCTGATATAAGGAGCCATCTAGCTGATTCTAGAAGTTGCATAAGAACTAGATGTGATCGCAAAATGATTGGATAATTAGTATAGCACACAGGAATTTCACAAATTCAAAAGGGAGATTTATGTAAAACATAATGTGAGTATACATGAAGGTGAAAAGAAAAGAAAATTATAGCAATATAAGACTGTAAAAAGGGTAACAAAGAACCCCCACTTCCTTCCAGGAGGAAGAGCAGCCATAAACCTAATGGTAACCAAAATGGTCTACAGGAGACCTAGGACTGGGTAAATGACTGATACTTAGTTCAGTTTTATTTGCTAGCTATTGTAACTTTGTAAATGAAGTTAATTTATTGTCCTATTATTCTATTAAATAAAGCTGCTTTGATTAAGTAAGTTTGTATATGGCATGTGGACCCTTTCCTTTATCCAGGAGTTGCTGTTCTGAATCTGAAAAGAACTATGAGGGAGACACTGATTTATTTTGAGTGAGAGAGGAATTCCATTAACATTAATAGGTGATAAGTACTTTTTAATTATTGGACCTTGGAGGGGTGTCATCTATTTGTGCATTACATCATATTTCCTTAAATATTAGTGTGTCTTGCTTGGGTTTCAACAAGAAAATGCTGGTGCTTTGTTTCCATTGGCAAGATTATCTCAGATATTTTAAGTAAAATTTAAGTTAAGTAGAATTTAATTCAAGAGAGATATTTTTCATAGTACAGATTTACCAATACCCTTTACTGTGCAGCATTATCACATATTTAAAACCTCCAGTGATTCACATACAGTAATAGAAAGGCAATGAGCTTTTGATATAGCAGGTCCTCAAGGGATTAATTTGTAAACACTTGGAGGAGAAGGTGATTAGGAACAGTCAGCATGGATTCACCAAGGGCAAGTCATGCCTGACCAACCTGATTGCCTTCTATAATGAGATGACTGGCTTTTTTGATGTGGTAACAACAGTGGACATGATATGCTATGACTTTAGCAAGGCCTTTGATATGGTGTCCCACAACATTCCCTTAAGCAAGCTAAAAATGTCTGGGTTGGATGAATGGACTGTAAGGTAGATAGAAAACTGGCTGGATAATCACACTCAGAGGGCAGTAATCAATGGATCGATGTTTAGTGGAGTGCATCCTCAGCAAGTTTGCTGATGACACCAAGCTGGGGAGTGTAATAAACACATACGCTAGAAGGTAAGGCTAAGATTTAGAGATACCTCAAGAAATTGGAGGATTGGACCAAAAGAAATCTTATGAAATTCAATAAGGGAAAATGAAAACTTCTGTGCTTAGGGAAGAACAGTTCCATGCACCAGTACAAGCTGGAGACTGACTGGCTAAGTAGCAGGTCTGCAGAAAAGAACCTGGAGGTTACAGTGGACAATAAACCGAACATAAGCCTATTGGTTTATCTTGTTGTGTGTCTTTGTTGGAAAGAAGGCTAACAGCATTTGTGTGCCCTTGTTGCAAAGAAGGCTAACAGCATACTGGGCTTTATTAGTAGGAATGTTGCCAGCAAGTCAAGGAGAATCATTCTTTCCCTCTGTTTGGCACTGGGGAGGTCACATCTGGAGTACTGTGTTCAGTTTTGAGTCCCCCACTACATAAAGGATGCAGTTTTGAGCCCCCCACTACATAAAGGATGTGGAGAAGTTGTAGAGAGTCCATCAGAGGGCAACAAAAATGTTTAGAAGACTGGGGCACATGACTGATAAGAAGAGGCTGAGGGAACTGGGCTAATTCAGTCTGGAGAAGAGAACACTGAGAGGGGAATTAATAGCAACCTTCAGCTCCCTGAAGGATGGTTCCAAAGAGAAAGATTCAAATTATGGGGGAGCTCAGGGGACACTGAGCACCCCCGTAAGAGATGACAGCCCCCTTGTGCTGCACCTTTCTAAGCAGTGTAGGTGGTGGTGGCAGTGGTGGCAGCGGCAACTCCTTCCAGTGTTCAGCACCCCCCCCCCCCCCCCCGAGTCAAAGTTTAATTAAAACTCTGCCAAAGAGGATGGAGCTAGACTGTTCTCAGTGGCAGCAGATAACAGAACAGAAAGTAATGGTTTCAAGTTGCAGTAAGGGAAGTTTAGGTTAGATCTTAGGAAAAAAGCTTTTTGACTAGGAGTGTAGTAAAGCACTGGAACAGGTTACCCAGAGAGGCTGTGGAATCTCCATCCTGGGTGATTTTTTTTGACACAGATAGACAAAGCCTTGGCTGAGATGATATAGGTGGGGGATGGTCCTTCTTTGAGTAGCGGGTGGACTTGGTCTGTGGGGCAGAGCTGTACTGCTACCCAGCAGGTCCACAGGTGGTGGATAGTGGAATGACTTTCCAAGAAGGATATCTGTGAAAGAAACAGGGGTAACTCTGATGAATAAGCAATCAGGGACCAAGAAGGGGCAGCACCACCAGGATGTGGTGAGGACAGCGGATGTCAATGATGTGCCTCCTGAAAAGCCATATTTATCTTTTGATGGGGCTGTAACATGGCGAGTATTGGTCACCACTATATAAAGTCTGCCCAGCCCCCAGCCATGGGTCTACAAGTCCTTAACAGCAGAGCAGGTGGAAAAAGATGTTAAGATCTCAATGGCTGCAAAGGTGGATGAAGGTAGCAGCAGAATCAGATCCCCAGTTGTCTTGGTCTCCCTGCTAGTGGATCAAGGTCCTGTTCTGTCAAGAGCCATGTGGACGCTGATGTGCAGCAGTTTCTCCATGATAAAAGAAGTCACACAGAAGTGTGTGCAGATGAAAACAGCTTTCTCAGCACATTTTTCAAGCCCTTTGGTAACCAAATGGTGATGGGAGCAGGATTGTGAGGTCTGAAAGCTTCTACTGGCATGAACTGACATGAAGTTGGCAGTTAAAAGAAGGTCATCTAGCACTTGATGATACAGGACTGTGATTCGGTAGCTGTAACTGTGACTGAGAAGCCCTCTTCATAATCCACTGTGCTCACCCCACATGGAAAGGGGTCTAGAAAGGGTGCCCTAAACATAGCCTGTCTAATACAGTATTCTGCATTTCTTCCTGACTGGATAACCATGTGCAGTGGGATCACCTTTACTGAGGTTGAAAATACCAGTGAAAACACACCATCATTTTTGGTACCTAGAACATCAGGACCCTCATTCACAACCCTAATACACGTGACTAGAGCCATGCAAACAGAGCATGCAAACAGGTATGCTCTGGGCCTGGTGCATGAGTTAGTGCAGGAGTTTGCACAGGAGGGTGCATGGGGAGCAAGGAAATGGGGGAGCTCCAGCAGCTCTCAGCCCTGTGTTGCCCAACAGCAAAGACACACAGCACACCCTGTGCCTGTTGTGTCCCCAGGCAACTGAAGCCTCCCATGCTGTGGGATAGACTTCCAATGCTGGATCTTGGGCAAGGGGGACATGGGATCAGCCGTACCGCCCTTCCAGGGAGGAACCCAGGAACCCAGGGAATCCCCAGCTGCTTGCAAAGTCAGGAAGTCAGGGGATTCCTTCACAGGCAGCTACATGAGACTGTCTGCCAGGCTGCAGGAACAGCAACAGCTGCTGGAGAGGGCTGTGTGGGGGTAATCACACCCACCTGGTCTCTTACTCAAACAAGCACTTAAGAAGCCATATGAACAGGACCCACCCTGCAATATGGTGATGGGCATATACCGCACCCTTAAGCTTCCTGATCTGGATGGACCACCACCACCTGATGCCTCAGAGGTCTTTACCCAGATGAAGCCCATGGTCCTGGCCTCCATTCAGACAGAGCCCTTGACTCCAGGCTGTGGATTCTGTCTCGCACGTCTGCTGGAAGCTGGGATCTGGGGTACAGGCACTCTCACTTGTGGGATGTGCTCACTGGTGGAGACTTTGGAGGGCCAGGTGAGGGAGCTCCAGGAGGAGGTAAGCAACCTATGTACTATCAGGGAACACAAGGAGGACATCAATGCTTACTGCCAGGCCCTGCACCTGGAGAAGGATGCCACAGAGACCAGGCAGAAGAGTAAGCTTCAGCAAGATGCCCCTACCAACAGAGAGTGGAAATTGGCCACATCAGGCCCAAAGCCATGACGTGCATCAGCTGCTCCACCAATAGCCTTGCACAACAACTATGCAGCCCTAACACCATTGACAGATGAGGCATCCACATCCTCCACACTGAGGACAGGATCAGCCACCACCACTGAAGAAGCAATGAAGGATGATTGTTGTAGGAGACTCCCTGCTGCAGAGAACAGAAGGTGCCATTTGTCATCCAGACCCCTTTGCTTGGTAGGTCTGCTGCCTTCCAGGAGCCAGGATCCAAGATGTAATGGCAAGGATCCCAAGATGTTATTCACTTCACAGGCAAAGGGAAGAAGCTCTTCTCTATCACCAACTTGCTGAGGAGGGCTTTAAAGTAGGTGTGTCTGGGGGAGTGAGGATAGATTCCACTGCTGGGTATAAATCCTATGAGCAAGATCACTCAGGGGAGGGTATGCATGTAGGGGACATCCAGATGAGTACCAATGCCCTGATATACTTGCACAGTGACAGAAAACCTGACACAACTAGAGGTAAACTCAGGTGTCTTTATGGGCAGCCCAGAAGGATGGGCAATAAACAGAATGAACTATCACTGCTTCTGGCAGACAAGGAATTTGACCTCATTGGGTTGATGGAGACCTGGTGAGACATATATATGATTGGGCAGTGGGTATTGAGGACTACAGGCTCTATAGGAAGGACTGGGTTGGGAAGAAGGGAGGATGGGTGGCCCTGTATGTGAAAGAGCAGTACCCCTTCAGTGATCACAATCTGATTAGATTCACCATCCACTGAAAGGCTGAGAATCTGTCAGCAGAACAGAAGTCCTAGACTTCAGAAAGGCAGACTTCAGAAGGGTAGACTAACTCAGGAGTCTAGTTAGAAAGGCCCTTCTCAGCCAGCAACTGGACAGTTTGGGAATTCAGGAACAGTGGTGCTTCCTTAAGGAGGCAATTCTCATGGCTCAAAAAGAAGCCATCCCCACATGGTCAAAAGAGGGAAAGGGACCAAGAGACCTGCTTGGCTCCACAGGGACATTAGGGAACTTCTAAATAGAAAAAAGAAGTACATGCAATGGAAAAACGATTCATCATCCAGAGAGGAGTATACTCATATGGCCAGGGTCTGCAGGTATGAGACAAGAAAAGCCATGCCATGCATGGGAATCAAGTTGGCAACCAAAGTAAAGGACAATAAAAAGGCCTTCTATAGGTAAATAGGAAACAAGAAAAAATCAAGGTCCACTGTGGGACCCCTACTGAATATGTGGCGCTGTGGTGCAGCCCACAGTTGATCCCTTCGAAAAGGCAGAGCTCCTAAATACTTATTTCACATCAGTATTCTTGAAATCAGATGAGAACTCATCACATGTCCAGAGGCCCAGAGAATAAGGGGAAGATAGCAGTCTACATGAAATCAGTCCTGGACAGGTGAGGGTACTCTTAAAATATTTGGACATTCTCAAGTCTGCTGGTCCAGATGACCTGCATCCAAGAGTCCTGAAAGAACTGGCCGAGCTCACAGTGTTGCCTCTGGTGAGGTTGTTCAAAGAGTTTTGGAACTCAGGAGTGGTCCTGAATGACTGGAAGAAGGCTAACGTGGTACCCATCTTTAAGGAAGGGAAGAGGGATGACCCTGCAAACTATAGACTGGTCAGTTTGACTTCTGTCCTGGGAAAAATCTTTGAAGAAATTGTCAAGGAGACCATCAACCAGAAGCTCGTAATTGGTGGGATATTAAGAAGCAGCCAACATGACTTTATTAAGAGGAGGTCATGCCTAAGAAACCTGGGGTCCATTTATGACCAGGTAACTAACCAGCTGGACATGGGACATGAGGTTGACATCATCAATCTAGACTTCCGTATGGCCCTTGATACTGTTTCCTATGAGATACTCTCAATTAAGTTGGAGGGTACTGGCTTAGACCAGTCTACAGTGAGGTGGGTTGGCAACTGGCTCAGAGGCCAATCCCAGAGAGTTGTACTCAATGGGATGGCCTCATCCTGGAGGACTGTCTCTAGTGGTGTGCCCTAGGGATCAGTGCTTGGGCCCGTGCTCTTTAACAAATGAGGGCAGGCTAAGGATCCAGGATGACCTTGACAGACTGGTCCTATGGGCTGAACGCAATCAGATGAGGTTCAAGAGGGACAAGTTCCGGGTCCTTCATCTGGGTAGGAAGAACCTTCATCATAAATATACAATGGGTAGTGCTCCATTGGTTGACACCGCATATGAAATGGACCTGGGGGTCACAATTGACCAGAGGATGAATATGAGCCAATAGTGCAATGAAGTTGCCAGCAGGGCAAACAGAACTCTGGCATGCATCAGCCAACGTATTCCTTGCCGTGATGCTACATCTGACCACAAACAAGCTCCCAGCCATAGTAGAGCTGGACTACTGAATGATGGTCTCAAATTGCAGCCAGAGAAATTTAGGTGGGATATGAAGAAGTACTTCTCAATATGTATAGTTAAACACTTAACCAGGTTGCTGAGAGAGGCAGTTGAAACTCTATACTTAGAAGTCTATCTTGTCTGGTATGGGTTAAGACATTAGTGATCTTTCTTAGAGCAGGTGTTTGGGCTTGAAGACCTCTTGAGGTCACTTCCAGCCCTATTTTTCTATGGTACTGTGATTTTAAATCTAACTTGGGGATGCTGCAGATTCATACTTATACTTCAGTAGAACTTCTTTTAACATACATTTGCAAATGATTTCCTTTTTCTACACAGATTTTTTTTTCATTTAGGCTATCCAGTCATACTTCCTCACAGTCTACCACATCACGGCAGAAAACACCTACGACTTAGTAGGGCTAACAGAAACCTGGTGGGATTCTTCCCATGACTGGGCGATACATATTGAGGGTTATAAGCTGTACAGAAAGGACAGGGTGGGGAAGAAAGGGGGAGGGGTTGCGCTCTATGTCAATGAGCAATATACATCAACCCTTATCAAGACGGAATTGAAAGAGGAGAAAGTAGAAGGATTGTGGGTTAGGTTACATGGGGGTCAAGGAGAAAGGGATTTGGTGGTAGGAGTCTGCTACAGACCGCCACACCAAGGGGAAGAGCTAGATTTGGGGCTCCTGAGCCAGCTCTCGGAGACCATAAAAATTAAGGAGGCGGTAGTCATGGGGGACATAAACTACCCAGACATCTGCTGGGAGACACAGACAACAAAGTCCCACCATTCACGCAGGTTCCTATCCTGTGTACAGGACCTCCACCTGATGCAGGAGGTACATGGTCCCACTAGGGGGAATGCCTTACTGGACCTGGTATTGGCAACGGGGGATGACATGGTAGGGGACCTACAGATCGGTGGTCACCTGGGGGACAGTGATCACCAAATAATAGAATTCATCATAAGACGTCGAGTGGGTAAGGTAACTAGTAGGGTGAAAGTGCTAGACTTTAGGAAAGCTGATTTCAATGAACTCAGGCGATTAGTCAAGGACGCACTGCAGAGTAGGAGTTTTGAAGAGATGGGAGCCCAGGAAGGGTGGCTGTGCCTTAAGGAAATGATCCTTCGGGCACAGAGGGAGACAATCCTGATGGGAGGAAAAAGAGGGAAAGGGGCCAGAAAGCTTCCCTGGCTGACCAGAGAAATCCAGAGCAGCCTACGGGCTAAAAGGGGAGCATATAAAAAGTGGAAACAGGGAGAGATTAC
>NW_005842842.1:17955-20103 GCF_000455745.1 Alligator sinensis
CCGGAGGGCCGGGAACAGCTGCAAGCAGACCTGGACAGGTTGGACAAGTGGGCAGAAAACAACAGAATGCAGTTCAACAAGGAGAAATGCAAAGTGCTGCACCTAGGGAGGAAAAATGTCCAGCACACCTACAGCCTAGGGAATGACCTGCTGGGTGGCACGGAAGCGGAAAGGGATCTTGGAGTCCTAGTGGACTCCAAGATGAACATGAGTCGTCAGTGTGACGAAGCCATCAGAAAAGCTAATGGCACTTTATTGTTCATAAGGAGATGCATGACGAACAGATCCAAGAAGGTGATACTTCCCCTCTATCGGGCACTGGTCAGACCGCAGTTGGAGTACTGCGTGCAGTTTTGGGCGCCACACTTCAAGAGGGATGCGGATAACCTGGAGAGGGTCCAGAGAAGGGCCACTCGTATGGTTAAGGGCTTGCAGGCCAAGCCCTATGAGGAGAGACTGGGGCACCTGGACCTCTTCAACCTCTGCAAGAGAAGGTTGAGAGGCGACCTTGTGGCTGCCTATAAGTTCATCACGGGGGCACAGAAGGGAATTGGTGAGGTTTTATTCACCAAGACGCCCCCGGGGGTTACAAGAAATAATGGCCACAAGCTAGCAGAGAGCAGATTTAGACTAGACATTAGGAAGAACTTCTTCACAGTTCGAGTGGCCAAGGTCTGGAATGGGCTCCCAAGGGAGGTGGTGCTCTCCCCTACCCTGGGGGGTCTTCAAGAGGAGGTTAGATAAGCATGTGGCTGGGGTCATCTGAACCCAGCTCTCTTTCCTGCCTATGCAGGAGGTCAGACTCGATGACCTATTGAGGTCCCTTCCAACCCTAGCATCTATAAATCTATGAATCGCTAAGGTCAATGTTGTCTCCCTACGTTTATCTTCCACGCTTTCCTACCAAGAGTGTTTATTCTTAAGTACCTGTGTCAGTACCAACTAGTATTCCACCATTTTTCTATTATCTCTATAATACATGGTTCCACATCCTGCACCCAGTAATTCAAGTTTCTCATTTTTGTTGCCTAGGTTCGTGGTATAAAAGTATTATTAGCTGTTTCAGATCATTAATTCTTCTGTTCTCTCAAAAGTTTCTGTGTATTGCCCCAGTTTCTCTGGACTCCAGTCCTTGACTATTTCCATTGTCTTGTTTTGGGACTAGCTGCTGTTTTGCTTCTTCCTTGAAATTTGGTTCGGCTTTTATATTCTCTTTCTTTTTAATTCTTCAGTGCAGCAGACCAATTCCTCAATGCTACTTCTTCTTCTGCCTTGCCCTCATGGTAATGAGTTTCCTTTATCCACATCTGAATTCACAGTCTGGTTATGGATGTGACCCTAATCCTCTGCTGTTCTCTGCCAAGAGCTCTATCAGGTGACGCTTCATGCATAAAAAAGCTTTTGTCCACTGAGGAATAATATGGTTTCTAGAGCCAGTTGTTTTTGTTGTTACATCTAACAATTCTTTGGGTCTTCTCCGCTACTGATTCTGTTGTTGGCACTGTCTTCTCCGTACCCCAACTTTAACAGGGGAAGGGAAGAATTTCACTTCCCCTCCAAACAACTGTTTTTGTTTACTGCTGTCTCTATGCTGATTCTGCTGGTTTCTGTGCTTTTATTTTCCCCCAAATGATGATACTTATGTAATTATAGCAAGAGAGCAACAATGGCCTTCAATTAACATGATAAATGATGGACATGATGAGCTGCTTGTGTTCATTAGTGTAAAGGATTAAATAGGAAAGCAGTATTTTTTCACAAGTGAGCAATGTAAAATAAGAAACAACCACACTCTAAATAACTTCTTAATAGGTGAAACTTGGAAGACACTAGCAAAAGAAATAAGGGATCTGTTATATACCCTAGAAAAGTAATCAACACTAATGTTTGTGTTGCTGCTTATTAAAGAAAGAAGAACCGTCAGTATTGTCCTCTTTAGGAGAGCCTAGCATGAAGCCAATACAGGTTTCCCTCACTTTATGCAGTACATGTGTTCCCAGAAAAGTGGGCATAACTCGAATTCACATAAAGGAAACCCAGTTTATAAGGTGACAAATAGGGGTACATTCCCACAGCTGTGAGGGAGGGAGGCTGGGCTGGGGAAGGGGTGGGGGGGAGGGGCGCAGCACAGCCCTGCAGCTGTAGGCA